>NW_020799125.1:2360078-2363453 GCF_003259725.1 Athene cunicularia
GCTGCTGGTCCCTTATCTGAGCACCACACTGCCTCCTGGCAGACACTCCTGTCATCCTGAATAGGCCTTCCTCTGCTTGCTCACACACAGCAAGAGACGCTCGCTGTCTCCGAATGCTTGACACTGCTTTGAATAACTATTTGCACAGAAATGAGCCTGTGCAGGGTTTCTGTTCTTCCTGTTGTGCCCATGTGGCAGAGCCCCAGAGGTCCTGGTATAAAGCTGTCCCTCTGCAGGCAAGCTTTGTAGTCTGCCAGGTGGCACAGGGTGTGCTTCTCCTGCCAGGACCTCGTAGCCTCTCTCTTTCCTTGTCAGAGATCTTTACATCCTGCTTTTTCCCTGTTTTGCAGCAGCTCCTGTGTTCCCTCAAGGTTCCTGAAGCTTTCTCAGTCGATTGTTTTGGAGGGGGGGCAAGTTCTGGCCATTGCTCCTGACGTTCCCCTGGCTCAGGCTGTTCATGTGGCTCCAGCTGGGGTCCCGGTGGAGCCTGCACCTCGGCCCCCCACGGCAGTGGACCCCACCGCAGAGCTCATCCTTCTCCAGCCACCGCAGGTAGTGGCATGGGTGTGGGTTGGGCTGGTTTGCTGGTGCTGTGACACTGGATACCTGGGGCAGGGAGAAGTTTTCCTTCTCTATTGAGTAGCTTTAGCAGTGAGCATTTTCAGAATTTAATCTCGACTTTAAACCTGTCCCTGAACCTGTAATTCCTGTGGACTCGTGTGTCTTAGCTCCATCCAGCACTGCTTGATTCCCTGGGCTCCCAGGAAAAGGTGACACTGTTAGACAGGGGGGGTTGATTCACCAGGAGTCTCAAGACCTGACAGTTGTGCAGTAAGAGCACAAATCTGTGCAATAATAAAAAATATCCAGGCTGTGAGTGCAGGTGTCAGATGTGGGTTTTTTGTCTCTTTGTTCTCCTGTTTTGGGCCAGGCTGCTGTTGTGTTCAACAGCCGGATCCAGGCCCTGGGACGCTATGCTTTCATCCTACACTACTACCAGCCCAACCATCCCACCTTCCCCGTGGAAGTGTTAATCAACGGTGGGCGCATCTGGCAAGGTGAGAAGAACGGGGACCTGGGGGAAGCTGCTGATAGGCAGAAGCCCTGGAAAGCTTTTCGTGCCAGGAGATAACTGCCGGTTCTCTGAGCATCACAAAGATGAAGCGAGACTGACCCATCTCTTCCAAACTGGGAGGGTGTGGTGGGGACTGCAAGGGAACCAATACATTTGTTATCTTTTCAGGTCAGACCAATGCTAATTTCTGCCCACACGGCTACGGGTGCAGGAGCCTGGTAGTTTCCGAGGACCAGATTATCCTGGATGTTACCGATAATGATCTGACTGTGGTTGTTCGAGTGCCAGAGGGCGTGGCTGGTGAGCCTCTCTCCAGGAAGCTTTCGGGACATGCTGGACCAGGCTCCTGCAGGGCTGGAGTTTGTCCTTGGGGATTTTTGTCACTGAGTGACCACAGGAATATTTCCCACTGTCACTCAGTTTCTGAACTACTCTAGAAAGTTGCAGTCTCCACCCTTAGTGGTGTAGAACTGAGGGCAGAACTCTCAGAGGCAGGATCTGTATATGACAGTTATTCTTCACTGTGTGGTTTTGATACTAAAACAAGGCAGAAATTGAAGTTGTTGCTTTGCATACACAGCTTGTGATAACCCAGAGTAAGCCTTATTCCTGCCCCAGCAATATTTTGCACCTGCATAGCACTGTTTGTCCAGGCAGGTCTCATCATGGGATCAGGTAGCCCTTGTTATCTTCAGACAACAGGACTAGAAGATTGATCAAAATCTGGATAAATTACTGACAGACAGAATTGGAACCCAAGTGCCTTCGTGTCTAGGAGTTTGAGATGACAGTGACTGCCTGTCTCTGTGCTTAAGCACAGCCACTGCTGCCCTTTTGGGGTATTCTGCCTTTTTTAACTACAGTGAATTTGGGCCACTCCTCACGTAGAGCATTAGATTAGATGGACCCTGATGGTCAGACCCCAGTAGAGAGGTGGCCCCTGGTCTTTCCAGTACTTGAGCACTTTGTGTATGTTCTGTCCCAGCAAGTGGTGAGCTGATGAGAAGGTAAGGGTGCATTTGGCCTTCTGAGTGAGCGCATTTTGGACTGTATCTCTCTGGCTCACCCATCTGTCCTTGTTTTGCAGGATTATATCCTTGTGGTGCCTGAGGACAGCTACAGCTCTCAGTACCTGCAGGAAGAACCCCTGGACAAGTCCTATGATTTCATCAGCAGCTGTGGCATCAACAGCTTCTACATCAAGTGAGAGCCTCAGCTTTGGCTGGAGAGCAGAGCAGCCCACAGGCTGCACACTCCTCAGGGAGCAAAACCCCATTGCCTTCATGTGTGGCAGGGGAGGGATTTGCTTAAGGCTTTCCTTATCTAATGATCAAGCTGGGGGGTATTTGGGGGATCTCAGTGTCATGGGGCTCTCCCTCACGCTAATTCAGTACCTGTTGCTGCAGGAGATCCTGCTGGATTTCGGGGTGGTGGGGAGGCTGTGGGGGTGTGCAGCACAGTGACTCCTCCTGCCTTCCCCCCGCAGCCCCAGCACATCGTCGAGGTTCTGCCGTGACTCTGCCATCTCCCTCTCCCTCTTCTACAACAACGGGGCACAGCCCTGCCAGTGCCACGAGGCAGGGGCGCGGGGCAGGCAGTGCGAGCCCTTCGGCGGGCAGTGTCCCTGCAAGTCCAACGTCATCGGGCGAGAGTGCTCCCGCTGTGCCACCGGCTACTGGGGCTTCCCCAGCTGCAGGCGTGAGTTGTCCAACATTCCTTTTCCAGCACTTGCTGCTTTGCTTCTTACAGGCTTGAGGCTGATTTGGGAAATGGCTGTATTTTTCAGCCTTGTAATGGCTCTACTCGCATGAAAAGAGCGCAGCTGCCTGCCGAGCAGTTGAGCCTCTGCGTCCATTGCCCCGTGCTCTCCTGGAGCTGCCTGGGTCTTGCTCCCCCAAACACAGCCCCTTCTCTGCCCCTTCCAGCCTGCGACTGCGGGACGCGTCTGTGCGATGAAGTGACAGGGCAGTGCATCTGCCCTCCGCACACCCTGAAGCCGGAGTGTGTCGTCTGCGAGCCCCAGACCTTCGGCTGCCACCCCCTCATCGGCTGCGAGGACTGCAATTGCTCTCGGCCCGGCGTGCAGGAGCTGACGGAGCCGGGCTGTGACGTGGACAGCGGGCAGTGCCGGTGAGAGAGCCCCGGCCAGCACTGGGCACGTCAGGCAGCATCCCCGGTCCCTGCTGGAGTGATGGAGCTCAGGGCTTATGGGGAGCGGCTGAGGGAACTGGGGGGGTTCAGTCTGGAGAAGAGGAGGCTGAGGGGAGACCTCCTGGCCCTCTGCAACTCCCTGCCAGGAG
>NW_020799125.1:2365833-2390252 GCF_003259725.1 Athene cunicularia
CTCCCTGTTTACCCCTTATCGTTTCAGTTTTGCTATTGGTTGTGTCCACAAAGGCTCCAACACACAGTGCCTCTGCAAGCCCGGCTACGCTGGACCCAACTGTGAGCGGTAAGGGCGATGGCACCCGTGTTTCTGGGGCCTCAGACACACTAGTCCCATGCAGCCACGGCTGTGGCAGAACAGAAAGTTGTCCTAGTAAAACTGCAGAGGGACAAATTGGCTCTGCCCCCCAGTGTGATTTGTCCCGGCAGTATTTCTTTCAATACTTTTCAGCATGCAAATGCCCTGTTGCTGTCTCCGCTGCTGAATTACTGTGTTGCTGTGGATGTGTTACTTAGCTGTGCTTTGCCTTGACTTGCACTCTGTAATAAATGCACCTTTCTGGAGTATTGTAAGGCAAAACACCAAATGTTTTGAGATCCCTGAGGGTTGCAGCACTTCAAAGTGTTGGATGCTGGCACTGTTATAATGGTACAACTCAAGCATGGTGCAGGCATGAGCTGTGGGAATCCCCCTGTGGCCCTGACTGTGTTTTCACTTGCCATATTTCTCCAGGTGTGCCCCGGGATACTACGGCAATCCCTTGGTGATCGGCAGCTCGTGCCAGCCCTGCGACTGCAGCGGGAACACGGATCCCAACATGCTCTTCAGCAGCTGCGACTCCCTGACGGGCGCCTGCACGGGGTGCATGCACCACACGGCCGGCACGCGGTGCGAGCTCTGTGCCCCCGGCTACTACGGGGACGCGGTGGCAGCCAAAAACTGCACACGTGAGTGGCTGGTGGGGGCAAGAGATGGACAAACTGACTGCGGGTGTGTTTAGTGCCTTAGCCAGGCTGTGCGTTGTCCCAGGGAGTCACGTGCTTGGTCGCACATGTTGCAGGCATCCTCTAAAGATGGTAATAATAAAAAAAAAAAAACCCACTCAAAAAAACCTGCCCTCCAGCATCACAACTCCATAACCTCCAATCCACCCACAAATATGAGCCACCAGGCCCCATGCAGGCTGGAACAGTCTTGCCCCGAGCAGCTAACGCAGCAGCAGCACTGGTGCTCCTTCAGGCGTGTGGGTTTGCCCAGTCGACTCCCAGCGCTGCTCATCTCCCTCCGAGGAGCAACAGCCAAATTGCAGCTCACAAAAGGGGGTCTGCGCTGGGCAGGCGTCATGGGAAGAAGTTGTCAGGAGGAACAAATCCAAGTGGAGAGAGAGGCTCTGTCTTTGCTCTGACTGTGATAGATAAGGGGAAAATAGGATTCCCTACTGAGAATAAGGTTTGTGAGTGCCTGAGCAGGCTCTTCAGTGTATAACTGGGGGTATTTTTTTCCTGACAGAATGCAACTGTTCGCCTTGCGGGACTGACTCATGCCATCCACGCACTGGCCAGTGCTTCTGCAAGACTGGAGTGACAGGCCAGCACTGCGACCACTGCGAGGTAAGGGCCGCCTGCGTGCTGGGATGGACAAGAGGGAATGGCCTCAAGCTGCCCAGGGCAGGGTCAGGCTGGCTCTGAGGAAGGATTTCTGTGCAGAAGGGGCTGTTGGGCGTTGGAATGGGCTGCCCAGGGCAGGGGGGAGTCCCCGGGATCCCTGGAGGGGTTGAAGAGTCGGGCTGAGCCAGCGCTGAGGGATCTGGGGGAGTTGGGAATGGTCAGGGTGAGGGTCATGGTGGGGCTGGAGGAGCTTCAAGGGCTTCTCCAACCTTGATGATTCTGTGATTCTGTAAAACGTTCCTAGAAAGCAAGGCTGGGGTCCCACGTTGCCTCAGCCTGCCCCAGGAGGGAGGCACCCATGCCCTGTTGCTGAACGGGTCACCCACTGTCCTGTTTTTCCCTAGGAGGGATACTATGGCTTCGAGGGATGCTCCGGCTGCCGGAGGTGTGACTGCGATGTCGGCGCTGTGGGGAGCAGCTGCCACGTGCAGACGGGCCAGTGCACCTGCCTGCCCGGCGTCAGCGGCCCACGCTGCCAGCAGTGTGCCCCGGGCTACTGGGGCTTCAGCCAGAGCGGCTGCACAAGTGAGTCCTGCTTCCCGGGTGGTGGGTCCTGCGTGTGGAGGAGCGGGAGAAGGCACCGGTGGCACGTGTGCTTGTGGAATTACTGAAGGTGGAAAACAACCGACCGCTATCTGAGGTCCTGTGGGTGTTGCTAGGTGGCACAGGGAAACCCCCAGCAGTGGCGTGTAGATAAGCAGAGATGTGATTGCACAGCTGGAATAAAACCGCTCCCTCTCCCCTCTCTCTGGGGTGGTAACAGCACAAAACGATGCCACGGGCATTTCCTTGTTATTAAACCTGGCAGGGTGCGAGTGCAGAGGGGGCTCCTGCGACCCGCGCACCGGGGAGTGCACCTGCTCCAACGGGCTGACGGGGAAGCAGTGCGACGTCTGCATGCACGAGCACGAGGTCCCCGTGGCAAACGGCCCGGACAGCGTGAGGTGTGAAGGTCTGTATCCTGCGGTTCTGGGGAAAGAGGTGAGGGAAGCCCCAGGAAAGGGCCCTGTGCTGACTGCTCCATTCTCCTGGCAGTGTGTGACAGCTGTGTCCTGCTTCTGCTGGAGGATCTGCAGAGCATCGAGATGTCCTTCCCCTCCATTCGCAACCAGCTGGTCAACCTCAACGCCAGCTCCATCGCCTGGGCTCGCCTCCACGGTCTCAACGGCACTATGGCAGCTGTCGCTGTATGTGGAAGGTGTAACATCGCTTTCTGCCCGTGTTTCCTGGCCTGTTGGCCTGATTTCAGCTCTTTTTTTTTTCCAGAACCAGCTGCGTGAGTACCAGAGAGCCATGAGCAAGGTCAGGCAAAGGGCTGACGAGCTGGAGGATGAGAATGTGGACCTCACACAGGACCTGAACGCTCTGCAGCACAAAGTAGTGTATTTCTCCACCTTTCATTGCTAGAACATGAGCTCTCCATTTACCTAAAATGAGGGCTTTGAAGGCTGCAAGGAGCCTAGTTCAGGCAGGATGCATCTCCTGCCCAGCCAGCACTAGGCTTGGAGGTCAGGGTCTCTTAGATGCTCAAGCTGCATTACCTGCATTCCTCCCTTGGAGGGCTGTTAAACATCTTGTGATACTGATTCTTGATTTATTAGTTTTGAGACGGCTCCAATTTTAACCAGTAAAAATAAATTCATTAAAATGTCATTTATAGAAGAAGCATATGAGGAAGGAACATAAGCATCCAGGTCTGTCCTGGATGTATCTGTGCTGTGACAGGGAGGCTTTGTCAGCAGATGAGTCAACCCCTTTTATTGTCATAGTCCTTGGAGGCCTCAGTACAGCAGCACCTTTTGCAAGATGCAACCTATATACAGTCTAAAAAGCACCAGTTGTGTCTTCAGAGAACTTATAAACTGAGCAAGGTTTGATTTGATTTATAAACTGCCTGCTCCTAATCTGAGGGAGAGGAAAAAGTGTTTATCTGATGGTGTATGTCCCCAGGCAGCCACATGGACAAACTGCCTCTGGGTATACGTACAACTCCACACATCTCTGAACAGCCAGACTGCAGCCCTCCATCTCTTCTTGTGTCCTGGTCAGGACCCAGGTGGGCCTGGCTCCAGGCTCTAGGGCTTAAGAGCACAGAACAGTACTGTCGTCTGTGGTTTTAGGATTGTTTCAGGATCCAGAGCCTGTTGCATGGGAGCTGCATTTATTGCATGTGCTTCTCTGAAGGTGTTAAGTAAGACCATCACTAAATGCATTGTAGGGGCACAGCACAGGGCGGGCTGTTGGAGGAGACACGGTTCAAGGACCTCAAAACCTGCACATTCCCAAACCTTATATGCCTTTGGGAACATCTTTCTTGCTGACAGATCACATAAAACATAATCTCATACTTGAGCTAAACCAGTGTTGTTTGTTGTAGATGACAATGACTCACAGAGAAGCAAACCGGATTGAGCAGCACACGAAAGAGACTTACCAGAGGGGGGAGCAGCTCCTGCTAAATATCCAAAGCATTCAGAAGGGCATTGCAGGTAAAGAAGGGTCTCTGCTTAGTGGGGTTTTCCAGCTGGGAAAGCCACGCTCTTGCTGTCAAACATCACCGAATGCTGCGTCACTTGGAAAGGGCTGTGGAGAAAACAAGGGGAAATAAAAATGAAATGGAGATCCCTGCAGAATTCTGGCTGTTCAAGTAGACCAGGTTATTGTGAGTCCCAGCTGTTTGGCTAAACACAGTCTTTGGAAAAATGCACATTAAACTTGTACAGATGTTATTAAAATGCCTGAAACCAGGGCAATCTGCACTGCTGTTTCAGGAGAGATTAGCAAATTGGGGAGTGACTGAATCTGGGAGAGGAAATAAAGCTGCAAAAAGATGCTTGAAATGTAGCAAGTGTTGATGTAACAGCCAAGGAGACAGAAACGTGGGACAATACCTCTGAGTGACCTCAAGCAACTCGGGTGCCCGAGTACTGCATAAAAGCTGGCTGCGGTGTGTTGAGGGTGATGTAAGAGAGGAAGGGTCTGGGGGGTTATGAAGGACCTGGCTCGTTCAGCACTAACAGGAGATCTGGATTTCTCTGCAGACTTGGTGCGGCAGATGGTCAGGTTTGGGGCAGCAAACGCCAGCACCACCTCCACCGAGGAGTTTCGGCAGAAGATGGCCGAGGTGGAAAGAATGCTGAGGGAGATGAAGGAGCGGAGTCTGGGCAGCCAGGAGGAGCTGGCAAGGCGCGAGCACGAGGAGGCTCAGAAGCGTGAGTCTGGCTCAGTGGCATGGGACAGGACTAGACCTGCTGGGTCTAGCCGTTCCTCAAAGCCTGGCCTGCAGCCCATGTGAATGCTACACATCATGGTCATGTTTGGAGAGTGGTTTAGTAAAACAGGCACCCCCAGTGAGTTTTAGAGTAGTTCTAGGGTCCCCTGTGACACTCCATTTGTGGTTCCTTTTCCCTTAAGGTGAACTGTAGAGCAGATTGTCCTAGCTGGGTAGTTTTGTTGATAAAATGACAGCCCTTAGAACCAGGAGTTACCATCACATGTGGATGTGAATAATTCACCCCATGTTTCTTGGTATTTGCTGCCACAGGAAATGGGTCCAGGGTAAGAACCAGCAGCCCATCACCCTCAGCACCTCTGCCATCCTGAGGGCATCCCTTGCAGGAGCTATGGATTGGATTGTGCTCCCACACAAGGCCACACTGCATAACCAGGCATGCTGGCACTGCAGGGAGCAAGTGCTTCTGATTAACAGGCAGTGACAAAGCACAGTTCAGCAGCTGAGAGCTGGAATTATAAACTGGCCCTTGCGAAAAATAAGTAATTTTTCACAGTGGGAATAATCAAGCACTGAAACAGGCCTCAGGTGGGGTTTCTCCTTTATCTGGAGCCTTTCGGGCGTGGCTGGGTGTCTTTCTGAAAGAGATTCCATCCCTTCTACCAGCACAGGGTGTTTGGAAGGCACTTTTGCACGATATTCTGTGCTATCCAGGCTGAAAGAGGGAGGGAGGGAAGATGGTCACTTTTGCCTTGATACCTGCCAAGCGAGACCAAAGCCAGGCTTTTCCACAGCCAAAAGAAAGAGCCCTTTAACGCAGGAGGATGAATGAGCAACAGCTCTCGTCTCCTCCATCCTCAGTGCTGCACCGGGTGAGGAGTGAGCTGCATGCCCGCTGGGAATCCAACCAGGACCTGGTGAGCAGCATCCGGGAGCGGCTGGCGCAGCACAGCGCCCAGCTGATGGATCTCCGCGACGCCCTCAACGAGGCTGTGAACAAAACCAGGCAGACAGAGGACTTGAACAGCCTGAACCGCAACAACCTGGAGGAGAGTCAGGTAGACCTTCAGCGGGTGGTCCCATACTGCCGTGCAGCGGGGGGGGCCTACCCCGGCCCTGCCAGTGCCTTACCCTGCCTCTGTGTGTCTAGCAAAAGAGCCGTGAACTCCAAAAGCAGCACATGCTGGTGCAGGAGACCCTCAGGATGGCCAAGGACTCTCTGGCCCAGGTCTCTGACTTCTTACAGAAGATGGAGAGGGCGAAGGAGGTGAGTGATGGAGGTATTTCGACATGGGCAGGGCGCGAGGGGGTGGCAGCCCTCGGGAGTGCTGTGTGTTCTTGCAGGCGTACGAGAAACTGGCAGCTCTGCTGGATGGGGCGAAGCTGCCCCTGACTGAGCGGGTCAAGAAGTTCTCCCCGGCCAGCAGCAAGATCCCCATCGTGGAGCAGGCAGAGGAGCACGCCCGGCTCCTGGACGAGCTTGCGAGGAATCTGTCCAGGTGAGGCACCAGCCACGACCCGCAGTAGTTGGGGCATTTCTGACCAGAGATGGGGATGGGAAACTGCAGCCCCACGCCATGGCAGGGGAGCAGCGAGGTGCCATCTCCAAAGCTTTATCCTGGAGAACGTGTTGTGATGAGGAACCCAAAGGGGTTTGTCTGGGGGTACATGGGAAAGAGCCCAGCTAGAGCGTTCTTCGTGGACTTGATGGCTTCATGTTCCAACACAGCATTATCCAGGGCACAAACCAGGATGGCTTTATCCAGAGGGCAATCGATGCCTCGAATGCCTACGCCAGCATCATCGAAGCTGTGAAAAAAGCAGAGCGAGCAGCCCACGATGCTGATGAGGCGGCCGGCGAGGCTTTGATGGTACGTGCTGTGGGGAGCCCTGTGAAGATGAGCAGAAGCCAAACTCCGTTGAAAGTCCTCTGGCTTTTCACACCCGCATGTAGGGCTCTGCTGCCCCTTCCCTCTGAGACTTGAGCACTTTGTTCTGTGCCAGCAAGCAGAGTCTCTGCCATGGCTGGGGCCAGACTCTGGGGGTTTGGGTGTCTCCAGCACACCCAGCAGCACACCCCACTGCAGTTGTCTGAATGAGCATTTTTCTGACCGATTTCCAGTTGGGGCTGGAATTCCTCTTCAGACTCCCAGACAGCGTGTGTTTGTTTTGCAGAATGTCATATCAGAAAATCTCGGGGCTATCTCTAAAGAGCTGAAGAGGAACAGCAGCAACCTGGAGGAGTCTGTGAGGAGAGAGCAAAGAAAACTTAACGGGGGTGAGAGAGACTCCTTACAGGGTGTGGTGTCCTTTGGGCTGAACCGAGATCCAACACACAACGTATGCATTTCTTTAATTGCAGCCATTAAAGGCACTCTGCAGACAGCAAAGGACAAGCTGGCTGACCTCCGTGTGAAGAAGGATCAGCTCCTGAGCCAGCTCCAGTCTGTGCAGGACATGCTGGGCAGGGACCAAGGTTTGTCCTGTGGTAGCTTGACTTGTCTCTTTGCTCCCTCCTTGCACCCAGGCTGTGACCCAAGGGTGTTTCATCCCTGCTTCTGGCCATCCCAAAGATTTTTCTCCTTTCTTTCCAGAGGACACAAAAGAGATGATCCAGAATGCCAAAGCAGCAGCTGCTGAGGCCAACGAAACAGCTGCGAGAGTGGAAGATACCCTGAGCACCATGAAGAAGCAGCTGGATGAGTGGAAAGACCAGTACGGAGGCCTTCGAAATGAAGACCTGAACCAGGCGGTCCAGGATGCCAGGAAATCTGGTGAGTGCTGAACCTGCTGGGCTGCCAGGGCTGAGTCTGGCATGAACTAGCGCATGAACAGATGTCCCCAGAGAGCTCCGAGCTTTTGGAAGCTATGCTTTGCAGCTCCAGGTCAAGAGTAGAGGGAGGTAGCAGCCAATGCCAGGTGCTTTAAGTCCTGTCCTTTTTTTTTTTTTTCTCCCTGCAGTGTCTATATCACCTGTACCTTTACTGCAGGAGATTGCATGCACTAGAGCATTTTCACAACCCCCCCATCAAGGCTGCTGGATTTAGGGGATCATTCTGTGACTCCGCTCCCAGCTGCTGCTGCTTTGACTTGCATGTCTCAAAAACTGCCTGAGCTTCACATCTCCCTTCCTCACTAACCTTCAAAACCCCTGGCTCCTCTCCAACCCCAGTGTCCAGCCTGGAAAGCACCATCCCGCTGCTGCTGGGGAAGCTGAGCAGCCTGGAGAACAGGAGGAACAAGAACGCCACCGTGTCGGAGAACATTGTGCGGATCCGTCAGCTCATCACGCAGGCGAGGAACGCTGCCAGCAAGGTAGGCTCATGGTGGGGTGAGGCCTGGGCACGGGGCGCCAGGGGCACGAGGTGAACGAACGCTTACCTGAGGGCAGCATGCAAAGGGGAGGGGTATTTAGAATAGTTCTGGTGCCACCAGGCAGGGTCTTTCTGATGGGAAGACTTCAGAAAATGCTTTGATTTGTAGAGCTGACAGTGACGAGGGAGGCAGCAGCAGTGGTTTCAGTGCCGCGGGCATGGATTTCTCTCCCTCCCCAGGTGAAAGTCCCCATGAAGTTCAATGGCAGCTCGGGCGTGCAGGTCCGGATGCCCAGCAACCTGCAGGATTTGGCAGCCTACACGTCCCTCAAATTCTACATCCAAAACCCCGAGCCCAGGAGCCGGCAGCGACGGCAGGATGGGACAGAGGAGGGGCGGTTCGTGTTGTACCTGGGCAGCCGGGAGGTGAGACGGGGCCGTGTGGGCAGGAGGAGGGCAGTGGGAGCCCGTGTTTTAGCATCAGTGGGGATCACAGCTGGACATCAGCCCTTCTCCCTTCACCAGCTCCCTGAGTGTCTTTGTGGGGAACACAGACAAGCCCTGGGTGCAGTCGTCAGCCTGGCTGGAGGTGGATGGGGAGAGCAGTGCAAATCGGGGTGCTTGGCCAGTGCAGCCCCGGAGCATCAGATTGAGCATCACTTGGTGCTCCTGCCTGTCCCAATGCCAACGCGTGGCCCTGGCTCTCCCTTCATTCAGGCTGTTGGAGACTACCTGGGCATCGTGCTCAAGGACCACAAAGTGCAGTGGGTCTACAAACTGGGTGATGAGGAGCCAGCCTCCCTAACTGTTGACGAGGATATTGGAGAGCAGTTTGCCACCATCAGCATCAACAGGTAGGAGACTGCTGAGATGCACCCCGAGGAAGTTCAGTGGGAGGCTGTCTCTGCAGCAGATGCAGGTAGTGCTGTGCCCAAGCCCAGACAGGCCGTGAGCTTGCAGAAAGGTGCTGCCCACTCCAGTGTCCAGTCAGCTCTAAATGACCAACACTGAGATAGAAGAACTAGCAAGGAGCTGGAGTCTTACCAGGTCATGGAGGGTCTGGGGGCGTCTGCAGGAGAGGAAAGATGGAGCTCATCACAGAGTGTCCGTTCAGCCTTGTGACAGTGCTGAGAACATGAGTGCTGACTCCTTTCAGTGCACTGCTGCTGTGGGGTGCCCCAGTGGGAGAAGCACCCCTTTTTGGTAGAGCTGTGTGGGGAGGCCCTTTGCTCAGAGAGGATGAGGTTTGCTCCTCTTTGGATGTCTCTACTTGTCTTGACCATCCCTCCTGGCTGCAGGATCCTGCAGTATGGGCACATGTCAGTGATTGTGGAGAGGCAGACGGTGCACGAGACCAAGGGAGACAGCGTGGCCAAGGGGGAGCAAGGGCTGCTCAACCTCGACCCCCACAACGTGGTCTTCTACGTGGGTGGCTACCCCTCCAGCTTCACGGTGAGACAGGCAGCAGGGAGGGAGGCTCGGGTTTTAGGAGGTATTTAGCAATACCTGTGGAGATTCTTGCGGGGAGAGCCCTTGCTTTCATGGGGAAACCAGAATCAAACTTGCCCTAACTGTCTGGTTTCATTCCCAGCCTCCTCCCACTTTGCGCTATCCCAACTACCGCGGGTGCCTGGAGCTGGACACGCTGAACGAGGAGGTGGTGAGCCTGTACAACTTCCAACACACCTTCCAGCTGGATACCACCGCCGAGAAGCCCTGCGCAAGGTAGGGCACTGCACCCAGGACGGGGGCAGCTCCAGTGCGTGGCACTTACCCTCACCCTCGGCTGCCCCAGAGCATGGCAACGGGATTTGGAGTGATGCCTCGTGCCTCTTCTCGTGTGGCTCAGGTCCAAGTCCACAGGAGACCCCTGGTTGACTGATGGCTCCTACTTTGATGGCACCGGTTACGCAGAGATCAAGTTTGAGAGCCAGTTTGGCACAACCAAGCGCTTCGAGCAGGAGATCCGGGTGGTCTCCTACAACGGCATCCTCTTCTTCCTGGAGAACCAGGCAGGTGCTTGCTCCCCTGGGGAGCCTTCACCCCTCAGCTGGTGGACTGGGACAATCCCAGCCCCACTTGTAGGCATTCTCAGTTCAGGACACCGGGGAGAAGAGGGCTTTGGAGGTGGCAGGGCTGCTTTGAGGAGTATTCCTGCATTATTGTTAAAAACCACAAGAGGGCTGGACCCAGATCTCACAGCAATCACTTGTCTGGTGCTGGAGGGACTCCCCTGAACTTGGAGAGTACCCGTGCACAGACCCTTCGAGCTGGGCCGGGGTTCACCGGGGCAGGCAGCACTGCTGTGTGCAGATAAACCCCCAGTCATTGTGAAGCCACACTTTGGGGCAGTGGGACCTGCTCCCACCAGTGCTAAAGGGCAGGTCGGGCTCAGTGCTGGGACTGTGTGCTGGGCACAGGGACGTGGGGCTGAGTGTCCGTCCTGCCTTCCCCAGGGTCAGTTCCTGTGTCTGGCCATCCGGGATGGGAAGCTGGTGCTTTACTACGACTTCAGCACGGGCTTGGAGATGGCAAAACCCAGCAGCAACTCCTCCTCCCTCACCATCAGCAGCACCACAAACAAAGCGGTAAGGGGGAAGAGCCGCCCGCCCAGCTCGCTTGGAGAGCAAAACATCCAGGGGTGGGGAGGGGGCACCCAGACCTTGGGTTTTTTTGGGGAGAACTGCAAGTTCTTTGACTAGAGCCATGAACCGGACACCTCATGCTGCTCTCTGTGATGGACCTAATGGCCCCAGGCTGGTGGATCATTTTTCTCCTCTGTCTGCAGATCCAGATTTTCCTCCTCAAAATGAATAACAAGAAACGCATTCTGGTGCGGCTGGAGCGCCTCACCATCTTCATGGTGGAGCAGGAGAACTCCCTGGAGAACGCTGTCTCCTACTACCTGGGTGGTGTGCCCCCAGCTGTGCTGCCCCCCAGGTGGGTCCAGCTTGTGGTGGGGTGGGACAGTCCACATCTTCCCCTCCTGTGGCCCTGGTGGTGGCCCTGGCCCTTTCTCAGCCACATCAGCTGAAGCTCTGGGGGAGATTTTCTCTTCCTGCCTGTCACCATGAGCTTTTGAAGATGGGACATTTCCATCTCTGGTGAGGGATGAGGTGCTGGTGGGTGCCACTGAGTCCTCCTTTGCTGCTGGGTGCAGCCTTGTGCCTGAGGCACTGGAGATACTCGTGGCTACTGTGGGTCCTTGCCAGGTGCCATTCGAAGGACTGTGGGGCCAGATCCTGCCTGGGGCTGTCCTTGTAACTCTGCTTGCTTCTCCTGCAGCTTGAAAGCACTCTTCCCCACGGGTGGGCCCATCCGGGGTTGCATGAAGGGCTTGAAGGCTCTTGGCAAATACGTCGACCTGAAGCGCATGAGCACTGTCGGCGTGAGCTACGGGTGCACCTCGGACCTCCTGGTGAGCACAGAGCCCTGGCAGCCTGGCTGGTGTGCTGGGAGCACAGGACTCCCAGCACAGGATCTCTCCTCGTTCACACAGAAATGGGCACAAAAGCCCCAGGTCCTCAGTGCAGGGGTGGGGGTGCAAGGTGCTCCACATGACTGGCACTGACCAGACCCAGGGAGGACCTGATAACCTCCGTCACCCTCCCAGCACCCCTGTAACACCAGGGCTGGGCTCTCACCTTGCATCCATGGTGTCCCTTGCAGGTGGCTCGCTCAGTCAGCATCCACGGCCACGGCTACCTGACCTTGGCCCTGAAGGATGTGCCAGGGCTGAGGGACTTCTACAGCGGCTTCAGCTTCCGAACGAGCCAGCGTGAGGGGCTGCTGTACCACCACGCCACCCAGGTGGGCTCCCTGCAGTCCCCCCGGGTACCCCAGCAGCAGGGCAGAAACTTCTGCTCCTGCTCTGGGGGTGCTGCTGCTCCCCGTTGGGAAAGGGGGAGGATTTTGGTGGGGCCAGAGGATGAATCTGCAGTGAGCTCTGCACCCTGAGCTCCTGGAGGGTGGTGGGGAAATGGGCCTTTCATTGGGGTTCAGCTGCTGAGCAGCAATGGGGTGATGCTTTTTGCAGGAGGGGACGTGCCGGGTGTCCCTCCAGAGGGGCCAGCTGGCCTTGAACCTGCTGGAAACTGAAATCACCACTGAAAATACCTACGCGGATGACAGGACCCACTACGCAGCCTTCTACAGCGATGCCCGTGGGTACGTGTCCTGGCGGCACACGGGGCGTGGGGCACCAAGAGCTGTGGGGACCTGCTCAGCCCCTGCTGCTCATCCCCCCCAGGGTCCGGCTGTACGTGGACGACGAGCTGCAGGACACGGTGGTGGGTGCCAGGCCCGGCCGGCGGCAGCGGCGACAGGATGGGTGGCCGCTCTTCCAGCTCGGGGGTTCGCCGGAGCCTGGTGCCCTCAGCAACCTCACCGGCTGCATCGGGAATGTCTTTGTCAAGAGGTGAGCATCTCCGTGCCACTTCCAGAGAGCAGGGCTCAGCCCCTTCACACCGCCCAGCTGTCCCGGTGACAGGAACCTCTTCTCCCTGCGTGTAGGACGGCAGAGCCGCAGATGGTGGTGGACCTGCAGCAGAACGCGGAGAGCATCAACGTCACCATGAGCTGTCCCTGGGGCGAGCAACCACAGCAGCTCAGAATCACTCCAAAGAAGGACAGGCGGAAACCCAAGGTACCAGCTGCTGCCAGAACTCCCCACATCCCCCTCCTTGTCCTCTTCAGATGCCACCGTTGCCCCCTCGCTGAGCACCTCTGCCCCATGGCACCCGCTCCCCTCATTCCATGCCTTGGTGCATCTCGTGTAGGTGCCGGGCAAGCCCGCCTGGAAGGACCGCCGCCACGATCAGGATGGGCTCTGCCGGCTGCACCCACAGCCCCGCGCAGCCGTGGGCACCTTCCGCTTCGGAGGTGCCCCGAGCAGCCGCTTGGAGTTCGAGGAGATCCCAGTCTCCTTCGGGCAGAGGTGAGCCTCACCCTGTGCCCACCCCACCCAAGCTTGGCCCTGGGGACCATCGCTTGGAGAGCAGGGTGCTCCCCTCACCCCCCCGTGTCCCTGCAGGTCCTATTTCTCCCTGGAGGTGAAGCTGAACTCCTCCAGCGGGCTGCTTTTCTACGTGGGGGGTGAGCGGGGCACCTTCCTGGCTCTCTTTGTCTCCAACGGGCGCTTTGTCTTCCTGCTGGACGTCGGCGGGCGCCAGCTGCGCATCCGCAGCAAAGACAAGTACCGCGACCGGCAGTGGCACACGGTGAGCGGGAGGTCGGGGCTCTGTGGGACCCCCCAGGCCACACCACTCCCCCCTGCGCCGGTGCCCCTGCAGGGATTAGCTCAGTGCAGCCCTGCTCTAATTGCACACGGGACACCCACAGTCCTGTGGGAGCAAAGGGGACACCAAAACCACAGCCAGGGCTGGCGGAACCTCCGAGCTGAGGTTTCCCTTCCCTGGGCACAGCCCTGGGGCTCCTCCCAACCCAGGAAGCCCCCAGCCTTGGCACTGACCTTTGCTCCTTGCAGGTCTTCTTCAGCAGAGACCAGAGCCGAGCCCAGCTGGTCATCGACGGGCTGCGAGCTCAGGGTGCTGCAGTGGCCACCGCAGGGCTCTTCGTGGCCCAGACCCCCTTGTATGTAGGGGGGGTCCCAGCTGGAAAAGCCAAGGCTCACGTACCGGTAAGGGCTTGGTGGTCCCGTGGCATCGCTCCATCTCTGCTCCCAGTACCGAGGCATCGCCCTGTGCCTGCCGGTTTGTGTCCCCTCTGCGCTCACTCCTGTGGCCTCTCTCTGCAGGCTGCCTCGGCCTCCAGCTTCGACGGCTGCCTGAGGAACCCCCAGCTGGACGGGAGGCCCCTGGGGCGCCCCTCACACACCTTCGGGGTGACACCGTGCTACGAGGGCGCACTGGAGAGCGGGGTCTTCTTTGCTGCGGATGGCGGGTCCATCGTCCTGGGTACCCCACAGCAGCCTGGGCTGGAGGGACACACCTCCTGGGGGGTGCCTTGTCCCTCTCCTCACCAGAGGCATTTCTCTTGCAGCTGATGCAGTGGTGACTGAGCAGGACTTGGAGGTGACACTGGAGGTCCGTCCCCGCAGTGCTTCTGGACTCATCTTCCACATCGGCACGAGGAGAAGCCGCCATCTCCTGCTGTATATGGAGGAGTCAAAGGTAGAGGGAGGGCGGCTTCTCCACAGGTCATCTCCTGCCCATCCCGCTTAGCTCACTGGGTTCTGATGGGTTTGTCCCACACGACTGAACATGAGCCAGCAGTGTCCCAGGTGGCCAAGAAGGCCAATGGCATCCTGGCTTGTATCAGCAATAGCGTGGCCAGCAGGGACAGGGGAGGGATCTGATCCTTGTGCTGGGCACTGGGGAGGCCGCCCCTTGATTCCTGGGTTCAGTTCTGGGCCCCTCACCCCAAAAAGGCCATTGAATGACTCGAGCGTGGCCAGAGAAGGGCAACGGAGCTGGGGCAGGGTCTGGAGCACAGGTCTGCTGGGGAGCGGCTGGGGGAACTGGGGGGTTCAGTCTGGAGAAGAGGAGGCTGAGGGGAGACCTCCTGGCCCTCGGCAACTCCCTGCCAGGAGGGGGCAGAGAGGGGGGATGAGTCTCTGGAGCCAAGGCCCCAGCGCCAGGCCCCGAGGGAATGGCCTCAGGCTGCCCAGGGCAGGGTCAGGCTGGCTCTGAGGAAGGATTTCTGTGCAGAAGGGGCTGTTGGGCGTTGGAATGGGCTGCCCAGGGCAGGGGGGAGTCCCCGGGATCCCTGGAGGGGTTGAAGAGTCGGGCTGAGCCAGCGCTGAGGGATCTGGGGGAGTTGGGAACGGTCAGGGGGAGGGTCATGGTGGGACTGGAGGAGCTGCAGGGGCTTTTCCGACCTTGATGATTGTGTGACAGGTCACCGTGAGAGCCGGCACTGGGGCTGGTGAGTTCTCCGCATCGGTGACGTGCCCATCTCTCTGTGACGGGCAGTGGCACACCATTGCAGGTGAGGTGACAGCCAGCTCTTGGCTCTGGGGCGCTGCTCAGCCCACATCTCCTGGGGGGAGGCCAGGGCCCTTCCTCGGGTATTTAAACCCCAGCTCCCACCTGTATGCACTTAATTTGGGAGGTTGGAGCTGCCGTTAAGTCATTCCTTAATTAGTCAGCGTCCTTGCCTGATCCTGTTAGTGCAGTCTGGTCTGGCGGGCAGGAGGGACGGGGTGTTTGCCCCGGGCACGGAGCCGCCGGCGAGGCCAGGGCTGTCCCGCAGCACCGGCTTCCTCCAGGATGTGTCCAAAGGGCTCAGGCCCACAGCTGGGACCGGTGATTTGCAGGAGTCACACCCAGACGGGCAAAACTCAGCCTTAAATATAGCTGCTGTTGAGCGAGTGCTGAGGTTTTTGCATCCAGCCCTTTCTGAGGGTGGGGGTCACAGCTACACCCCCACAGCTCTGTTTTAAGCCCTCATCATGCTTGACCCAGCACTGGGGGAGAGCCAGCGCGTGCTCCTGGTGCATTTTCCAGCCACAGGACCTGTCCCCCTGCGGCCAGAGCTGGTCTGAGCTGATCCCAGGCGTGTGCTGTCCCACCTGGGAGAGGGCAGCCCTTCTCACTAGAGCAAGACATGGTCCTTCCTGGGTGGCTGGTGACCCCCGAACAGATTTGGGGGAGGCTGTCCAGACTCTGGGCATTTCCCAAGAGCCAGGCCAGGTCCTCTGACCCTCCCAGTAGTTGTGTTCTGCTCCAGCACGGGTCTGGTTTGCGGGACGGAGGTGGATTGCTTTCGGGGTAAGGAAACAGCACTGACTGTTGTTTTCTTTTGAAGTTACCAAATGGAAAAACATCGTCCAGGTTGATGTGGACACACAAGGCAACTACACAGCGGGACCCAGCCTGCCTCCTGCACCCAGCACAAGGGCGACCTTCTACGTGGGAGGGCTGCCAGGTGAGCTGGGAAAGACATGCTCCAAAAGCCAAGAGAGATGCTCTTCATGGAGCAAGTAAGAGACACTCAAGCCCCTGCCCTGTTATTCACCAGACTAACGCTTGTTTTCACTTGTTCCTTCTGCAGAGACAGACAATGACAGCACAGTGTCACCATTACCTCCCCTCCCACATTACGTGGGCTGTATAAGGAACCTGGTGATTAACCGGAGCCATGTGGACCTGCCACGAGCCGGGACTGTCAGGGGCTCCGTTGGCCTTAGGGGCTGCCCCATGCTGTAAGTAAGTGCACCTCCGTGTACAGCCTGACCGACAGAAAGCTGCACTGCTCCCCCGGCCCCAGGCATCACCTACTTGATAGCATTAACCCTGGTGGGACATACTTGATCTCCAGTGACTGCAGGCACAAGTCTGGGGCCAAAACCAGAGAGGGGCCACAAATCCAAGGGGAAGGAGGGCAGGCAGGAAGAAGGGGGCACTTCAGGGGCATCTTTTACAAATACAACCAAAAGGTTGGAGCAGGATGTGGAGACAGGTCCGAGTCCTTGGTCAGGCGCCTGCCCCAGGGCTCATCCTCCGCAGAGCCGTGTGTCGTGTCCTTGGCCCCGCTCCCGTCACCCCACACTCACAACGCACATAGATTTACTTCACAGAACACTTGAGGCTATTAATAACTGTCACAGCCTGTCTTCTGCTAAAGGCAGTGTCTGTTTTATAATAAATGCAATTAGGACAAACTGGATTAATTCCGTCACTTTTGTGTTTTTATAAGCAAGGACATGTTTAAGCCACCCCCCCGTCCCTGGAGCAGTCTCGGTTCACCTGCCACGGCTAAAAGCTCTGCAAGGGGGCACTTGGACAAAATTCTGTTCACAGAATTAGCATCTTCTTATCAGATTCATTTATAAGAATCAAAAAAAAAAAAAAAAGGAACAAAACAGGCTGGAAGCACTGCTGAGGGCAAGCAGAAAGACACAAGTCCTGCTCTGACTCTCTGCAGTTGCCTCCAGCGCTGGTAGATAGATACAATGACAGAAGCCCTGTTGCATGAAGCAAGAAACTGTTGTTTGAAAGGGAAAGAAATAAAAGACAGGTTACTGCCGAGTCTGGCTGGGGGCCCTCACCCCCCGCTAGCAGCTGCCTCTCCTGCTCAGCCTCACTCCTGCCTGGTGTAGTGCAGTCTTCACTTGAAAAAAAGCCTTTTTCTCCCAAGACACCCAGTTCACTTGTGCACTTACACATCATATATATATTTGTGTGTGTATATATCTATGTAGCCACTTGGGGACAAAATCTTGCTTCTGAAATGGACTTATAACTTATATCATTATATTGTGGGGGGTTTTTTATGAGGGGTAAATATTGTAAAATGGGTTTTTAACATGTCTATCTTAAACAAATGTAATTATGACCTGTTTTTAAGTTGTAGTATTAAAGATGGTCTTTGTAAATCACTGGTACTTTGGAGTGGAATAAAGTTTTGTTACTCTTTCACTTTACTGGTAAAGTCACAGGGCGCTCAACCCTTTTATCACAAGGAAAACAGAACACTTAGCCTAGCCCTGTGTCAGAAGCATCACAACTGAACAGGAAGCAACCCCACTGAAAATAAAGAGTAAATACTGTTAAAGTACATGTGAAACAGACTGAGAAAGAACAGTATGGCAGATAAAGAAAATTCCTTTATTTGTAGATTTATATAAGCATAATATGAAGTTAGTAATCCTACTGCAGTTGCTTAAGTTAGTATCTAGGAATATCTGTAAGGAAGAGCAAATAACTTAATCTAAACTCATATCTTCCTCTTCATCTTTCTTGTCCTTAGAGTCTCCTTCCTTTTGGTCTGACTTGACACTGTTCTGCATTGCTTTGGCAAACGCTTCTACATCTAGAATTTAAACACATTAGTTATTTAACTTTCCACTTTCTGGGATGGCATTCACTGACCACATGAGGTTAAGCATCATTACTTGGAAAATAAACAGTTGCTTTAGTAAGAATCTATTAGCAGGGAAGAAAATTTTAAGACTCCCCTTTACTCTCACACACAATTGGCTCTGACACATTGTTTCCTGCACCATAGCCCTGTGCACAGGCAGCCTGAGACCAGAATTACTTCAGTCATGGAATAGATGCTAAAAGCTCCTCAGGGAACACCGACACCCCCTTCCCTCTAGTGCTACAGGCCACAGCTGTGCACTCCCTCCAGCTGACGCATTAAAAACTTCAAAAAGAAAACCCTGAACAAGATGACAGCTCCAGTCCTGCATCTCTTATCAGGGAACAAGGCCAAGGCTGCTCCACACCTCTGCTGGGGTGACAAAGAACAGCACAAGAGGCAGCTTCTGACAGCTCCTCAGCAGCTCCTCATTACACTCCCCATTCGATGGCTGCGTGCAGTACAAAAAACAAACCCCAACCAACCGCTTCGTCACGTTCCTGACAGCACCAGTACCTACCTCCTTTATTTGCTGCATCTACTGCCTCCGCGGGTAAGCCGAACTGACTCATTAGTGGGCCAAGCTGTCCTGAAGCCAAGGCAGCACTGAACATGCTCAATGCCTGTGAATCAGTCAGCAGCATTAAAAAAAAAAAAAAAAAGTTTTTATTCCTGTTTCTGTCACAGCAGGCAGCCACTGCACAGTAACGCAGCCACAGTCCCTCCTCAACCCTGTGGGACTCAGTGATTCCCCCAGTGGGGACCAGCCAGACACCAGTAAGCACAAACTGGTAACCCCCAGTCGGTTTAGTGCTTTTTCTAGATGCAGATACTCTATCAAAGCACCAGTGAAAAACAGCCCTTGTTTCCGAGCCGTCTGCACAAAAGAAGTGCCATAGTTTAACCTAAAAAGAGTCCTCTCAGCCACTGAAATTCTGCAAAATGGCAAATTTCAAGCAGTGCAACTACTTCAAATTGGCCTGCGATACACCAGCTTTAACCACCACGCAGACAGTGCTGGAATTAAGTACCACCCTTTCAAGAGGAACAAGGGATGTAGTGCTGAAAACATGAGCTCCCTCCCTTCCACCTCACCTGAAGTGACCTTTAAGGAGGCTGCTGATGAGCCACTCAGGGAATAATGAATTAGCTACTCCCCTGTCATTTGTCAGAGAGCATGTAGAATAAAAGAGCAAGGTAAAGCCCAATTCCAAAAGAAAAAAGCAGAAAACATTCTAATCTGCCCATGGGTGACTGCAGGAAGGAAGCACTAGTGCCCCATTAAACCACATCCCTCCTTTCCACTTCTACTGGGCAATGTCCCACTCGGAGCAGCGTCAGGAACCCGGTAAAGCAGGGCAGGAGGGACGGGGAGCCAGGCAGCTACCTGCTGAAACTGGGGAGACGTCAGGGTATTCTGAATCTCTTCCGCAGTCTGTGGCAGAGATTCCCCCGAGGGAAGGTAAGGCATCAACCGCTCTTGAACTTCAGCGTTGGCCAGGATGGGAGCCATTATCTCGGGAGTCAGAACAGTTGCCAGGTCAACTAGGAAGAAAATGAAGGGTTGGCTGTCAGACTCTGCCCAGAACACGGCGTTTTGTCACATAAACCAAATGATCTGGTCGGAGGATACTGAAACGTGGTTAGCACACTGCTAGCATCATCCCCCTCTCAGTTTTGGAGTGAGAACAAGACTCTTGAAGCAGCCAAGTATAGCACTCAAAAAAATAAACCAAAAAATTGCAAGAGACCTTTCAAACCAATTTGGAACACAACAGGACAGTAAAAGAGCTCCGAAGGACTCCTGGATCCAAGAGCTGCCTCATCAGAACACTGTACCTTGCTGTCCTCCTGCTCCAGATGGCACATTCATAGTAGCTAAAATGTTCTGAAGGTCACTCAGCTGAATGGGCTGGGTTGGGCTCGTGGCTGAGCTGGTTCCATTACCCGAGCTCGGCACAGGGCTCGGGCTGGTCACCGAGGCAGCCGCAGGCACCGACGGGGCGGGCGTTACGCGCGTCGAAGAAGTGGAAGATGGTGTCACAGCAGCTGATTGGCTGCGAGAGCTGGAGAAGATAATTATTACAATAATTCCCTGAAAAAAAAACCCAGCTTTGTTTCTCGTATTTTGAAAAGCTGCTTTTCAAGCCCTTACAGTATGTAGAGCTCCTATCTCACTTTAGAGAGGTCATAAGCAGCCTCAATTCCCACATCTCCTGTTCAGTAGGCCACGGTTCCCCCTACAGAAGTGTCAACTTTATGGTACAAAAACAACCACAAACTCAGCCCCGACAGACATCCTACCTTGACGAGGAACTGCTGGTCGGGGGTCCCCCACTTCCAAGCAGACTGGCCAGCCCAGGCCCCGTCAGAGCACCCAGCCCACCTTCCGTAAACATAAAAGAAGAACAGGTTTAGAAATTTATTTCTTCAGGTTTTTTGCACCTCTCTGCTCTAGAGAGGTCACTCTTGTACCTGAAAGGTTTTATTTGCTAAAATAAAGGAGGAGGGGGTGAAAGAGCCCAGACCAACCCCCCCACCCCCTTCTGTACATTAACAGCTGTTTTCTGGTCTTGCATCTCTATTAGAAAACTGCCTTAGAGAGAGTTGCACGTTTTAGAATTGACTCAATTTCTAGAGGTACACAAGATAAAAGGACTTTGGTTTGTGCTGTACATACATGACCACTGAACACAGCCCTCTCTTATCTCCTGGTTTCCAAAAAATCCAACTTTTCTCTAAACTTGAAAGCCAAGGCCCTCAGCAGAAAGTCACAGAGGCAGCCTTTTTGTCACCACCACTGCTGTCTCTCCACACACCTGGGTTTTGCAGCTTCAGACCTAACACAGAGATGTGGCAGCAGGATCAGCCGAGTTCTTAAACACTTCATAGGCAAATTGAGGACAACCCCATCCGGGAGCAAAGTGAAACAACAGGACACCAACACTCAAGTCTTTAAGCCTTTGCCATTGCAAAAAAAAAATCCTTCATCCACACATCCCAACTACCAAGGACTTATGGCATCAAGAACATCCACTGAAAGGAGCTGGGGAAAGGCCTGGTCTAGGTCCACTGGAGCCATCAGTGGCCAATTGTCCTCCTGCAATTCCTTTGAGCCACATCAGCCAAACGTTGCATATACCACATGCTTCTCACCCAGTGGTTTCTTGTCCCACATCCAATTAAATACACGTCCCTACATTCATCACCCACCATTTGGGAACCACCTGAAAGCAGAGGCCAGAACAGCAGCACCCCAGGAGCAAACACGGGATTAATGGAATCTGCAGAGCACCGGAGGTCCGTGGTCACCAGCCACCAGCTCCTTTGTGCCAGACCCACTCCCACAGAACCATGCCCATAACACTGAGGTTCACTAGTGACAGCTTCCACAGCAGCAGGGATGGCAGGGTGAAGCTAACCAGGCTGTACTCTACTTGGTTTGCCCTTGCTAGGAAAAGTTTACCCAGGAGCAAGAAAGCTCCTTTGTTGAAGGAGCTCTGCAGTAAAGGCAGAGTCCTGAGAGAGATGCAAACCAGATGCAAAAGAACAAGATGCTACCGAGGGAAGAGATCCACATGGATTCATCACAACCACCCTTTGCAGAGGCAAGCAGATGGTTTTCTTTGCGTTACAGTAGGGAGCTTCATGTCAAGCTGTCTTATGGCTAGATGTAAAGGCAAAGAAAGAAGAGCTGCTGAGAAAAAAAGTGTTGAGAAGAAGAGGAAGACAGTCTCAGGAGTTACGTGAAGCTTCAAGAAGGGAGATCTTTTCCAAACACATCCTAAAAAGCCAGAATCTTCCAACACTAACATCAAATTTGCATCTGAACATCCCACCAACATGAGATTTGCATCTGAAGCTAAAGAGACACGAGCTAGATCCACAAAAATGGACTTTGGAGCTTAAGCACAGAACCTCAGTCACCGCCACCTGCCAAGCGTTTCGTGGCCTACTTCTCCTTGAGGGTCTGACTTCTCAGAAAATGCTCTCTTGGGCTTGCAGCACCGATAGCGTTACGAACACACCGCAGCAGGGACTCCAACACACCTCTCATCCCCTCCAGAAAAACAGCATGATGATTCGAGCTCTCCTCAGGAGAGAAAGCCCTAACCTGAGCCTTACTGACTAGCGTGTGCTGTGGGGTGGGTACGCTCCAACCTTCCTCTAGAACTCTACTTTTTGCACAGAAATATTCACTGGATCAGAGACAACACCAGCAACTGCACAGCTTGGCAACTGGGACATTCACTGGGGATGAGTCCCTGGTTTTCACTCCCTGCTCCAATGAATATTTAGGAGGAAGAGGAGGGATGGAGAAAAAGAGGAGAAAAAAAAAAAGCAGAAGATTCAGCAGACCAAGGAGCAGAACCAACGTTCCTTGCAGATCAAGCCCTAAGATGAGTGCTGTGTAGTCTGCTACCCTCTGTTTTCTGCATCCTTTTTTTTTTGCTCCTTAGCTCATCTTTCAGGCAGGGCCTTGCTTTCTCATGTGAAAGCAGCGCTATTCAAATCAATAGCACTACTTGAAAATATTGTCAGGTAAGATTTAACCTGGCAGGAGAAAATACCATTTTGGCATAAAGATATTAAAGCATTTTACCAAGTCCTCCTAAGCCCGTTGGTCCGATCAGCTGCATGAGCTGGTTATGGCTCATGTTTCCAAGAAGGCTTTGCAAGCCACCCTCACCTAAAAACAAAAACATTCTGAAACACAACATATTCACATAGGTTTTTTTTCACAGCACTCCGGCTCAAACAGCAGGAGATTAATTGGCATCACATTCTGTATGGAAAAAACAGTTTCAAGTGTTTACTGATTCATGATGCTCATAAAAGATAAATGCAACTTCATAAAGAGATAAGACCCCAGAGAATCTACTGGAAACAGAGAGAGATCTCTTCTGGCAGTCTTAACTTTCAGCCTGCACCTATTACAACAGCACAGTTAATTTTGCTAAAGGCATGTTTAGACTTCTGGTATTAACACTGTCCCCAACTCACCCTCCATAGCCATCAGGAATTTCTTCCTAGGGAACTATAAATGCTCATTTTAAAAGTAAATTTTTTTTAAAAAAAAAAAAGCCTCTCACATGAAGGAGCAGAGAATGGACTGTACCTCCTAATGCCGAGAGCTCGTGGCCTCCACTTGCATTTCCACCCAAAGCACCAGGCATTGGTGGATTGTTGAGATACTCGTTCACCTTACGGCAGTGTTCTTCATCCTTGTCCGTCTTTGGCTCCTGCAAGAAAGTTGCTCTTGGTACAAGTCAAACTGGAAGTAATTTGTTCCAAGACTTTTATTATTGACTTCCCACAAACCTGCATCCAGAAGAAGAGTCGTTTTGATCCTGCCTTGAACTTCAATACATACACACGGCCAGTAGTGCACTGAGGTACCCTCTTGAATTCACAGTCATCAGGAAAAATAATCAAATCCTGGAAAACGTGGCAGTAAAAAGATATGTTTGAGGAAATACATGAATATTCGTTTTAGCCTCCCAAAGACATCTGCCCTCCTCCCCAAACCTTCTTCCATCTGTTCTGAAAGGATTAGGACAGGCGAGTCTGTCAGGCCACAGTGGCATTCTCATCCTTGTTTGTCTCAGAGCAGCTCTTTCAGCAGCACCAGCAGAAGTAGAACAAGAAGGAGACAAACCGCGACTTAACACCTCATCACTGAAACACAAAGCCATACTCACATCCTCGACATTGCCCGAAGTCCTGTCCTTCCAGCAGAAGTGAATGAGGGAATCATCAGTTTGCTGGATGTAAACAAGGCCTTTTCTCTTGTCTGGGGTTACAGTGCTGCCTTTCAGGGACATCTTCCCTGCCCGAAATTCCACCAGGTATTTGCTCGAAGAGCCACGGGAGCCTGGCACCAGGCTTGGAAATAACGCACCTGAAGACATCCTGGAAAGAGAGAGAGAGCAGCAAATGTGATGAGAAACCTTCCCGCAGTCTCTCAATAGCAAACTTCAATCTTTATCAAGTGAGCTCCACAAAAGGGAATTGTCTCACTGCCTACAGAATATCAGGGCGATCCAGAGCTAAAGCAGAACCCAGGGTGAAGGCAGGATGCTCCGCTACTAACCAGGAGCCTACCTGCTAAGGTACTCGAAAATGAAACCACCTGGCCCCAACGCTTCCTTTTTCTGCTTCATATCGCGGTTCACAGGATCCGGGACATTTTAACAGCAAACCGCCCTGCCGCACCGCTCGCCCTGGGGCTCCTGCTTCAGTGTCCCCGCAGAGAACCGCGGGCTGCCCTGTGCCAGAGCAACCCGGCGCGGGTGAGCGCCCCACAGACAGCCCAGCGCCCCCGGGCTCCCCCCGGGCTCCGCGCCTCCCGAGGAAAGCCGTCACCGGCCTCGCGGGTCGAGGCGGTTAGTGCCGGCAGCCCGGCCGGCCTGCATGACTTAGCAGTTGTTTTGAAGCTCGCACTACGGCTTAACTCCCGCCCCCCAGCCCGCGCTGGGCGATCTGAGCGCACCGCCAGGACCGGGCGGTCAGACCCGGCACGGCCGCAGGGGAGCCCGGCCCGAGCCCCTCACGCAG
>NW_020799125.1:2390302-2430801 GCF_003259725.1 Athene cunicularia
CTGCGTGAGGGGCTCGGGCCGGGCTCCCCTGCGGCCGTGCCGGGTCTGACCGCCCGGTCCTGGCGGTGCGCTCAGATCGCCCAGCGCGGGCTGGGGGGCGGGAGTTAAGCCGTAGTGCGAGCTTCAAAACAACTGCTAAGTCATGCAGGCCGGCCGGGCTGCCGGCACTAACCGCCTCGACCCGCGAGGCCGGTGACGGCTTTCCTCGGGAGGCGCGGAGCCCGGCTCTTCTCCAAAACCACCTTTATTCCCATTTACAGCTTTACAGTGTAACAGTTGCGTCCACAGACCTGTACAGACCAGGGTTGTCAACAGAGAGGGAGCGACGGTTATTAAATATTACAAAAATAAATCCATTTCACTGCAGCGTCTCTCCTGCAAGCGGGGACAGCGCTGGCGGGGACACAGCCGGGCCTCGCCGGGCGGGATGGAGGAGGCATATGCTGAAACCACCCAGGCTCGCATCAGGCGGATGACCTCAGCAGAATTTTAATATTGCTTTATGGTGCAGATGACCCAAATCTCAGGTGTTTCCAACCAGACGGAGCTGCAGCACAGGCTTATTCCCAACAGGAGGGCACAGAGCAGCTGCCTCCCCACTTCTCTGGGGAAAGAGTCCTGATTTTGCTTTTTAAAAAACATTTTCCAGCAAAAAAACTTATTGATAAATTACTTCCAATTATTAAACAGGAATAAATATGCTAATTAGTTCTGTTTTTTCTGGGTAATTTAGGGTACAGGCTTCCTGTCCTCATTAATGTGGGTACCGATAATTATATAAACGCGGGATGTCTGAACAAGCTTCTCCCAATTAACAATGTGACTTTGCCTCAAAGACACAAAAATGCAGATGTTACACAGCAACTAGGAAGTTATATTTTTCACTTCCACGACATTTTTTAGGGAAAGTCCACTCGCTGGCCTGCTTTAGCTCACACCCGGCCTCTCCGCCATCAGGCTGGCGCTGCCGTCCCTCTCCTGCACCTCGCAGGCTCTAACCCGGCTTCCACACCGCACGTCCCTCGCCATCGCCACTCTCCGCCTACGCCACCATCACCCCACGCTTCTCAGGCCTCGTGCACCACAAGGCAACAGGCTGCTAAGGAACCGCGTCCACCCACGGCTGGAAAAAAGCTTCGATGGAGGGGCGGGAGGTGTTCAAAGCTCCTATTTAAACCATCTTTGTCTAAGAAGCATCACGGGGGAAACAAAGTGCAGACCCAGACCTGGCTGAACAAAGCCAGAGTCATCTCCAGCTCTCCTCGTGCCCTGCCAGACAGCTGCCCTGGTACAAAAGTCTCACAAAAATCTCCGTCACCATCTAGAGGCCCGAAGGGTATTAAGTATTTATTATAATTTCTTTCTAGATGGTTTCTCTACATAGCTGTATTAACATATACTAACACAGTTATCTTATATACAGTGTTTAATCAAGTTATAAAAGTGACATTCTTTCAAAAGGTGCAAAGTTATTAATGTTTTGACACGTAAACTACTAAGGCGAGATCTGCATTGAAAATAAAACTTTTCCACTTTCAGAGCATTAGAGGTTCCATGGCCAGCCAAGCATAGATGTGTCGGCAGTGAGGGGAAAGTATTTTGTAAGTGTTGTCAACGAAGAACAATAAATTAGAAGAATGGATTTGGAACTAATCTGAAATTTTACTAAAAACTTTACACTAAAAGGAAGGGCAGAAGGGGGTGAAGACATAACTAATGAAGTGTTCTTACTTCAGAAATTGTCCCAGTTTCTTTTTAAATCCCATAAAGATTCTATACTGAAGTTTGGATTAAATGCATTGTCACAATTTTTTCATGCTTTCACATAATGACAAGGCTTTAGGTCTTTGAATTTAAATCATAACTTAGATGAGAGGGATGCTAACCTGTACACTTCTTAGAAACAGAATATTTAGCAATTACTCTACTGTTTTTCCATTTAGGCAATTGCTATTTATATGTATTGTTTTAAAAACACTACTCCAGCATTAAACATAGTATTTAGTTTAAGCAAGTTTTAAACTCCCATGAGATATTAAATTGGCATAATACATGAATCCCTTCAATCCTCACCTAACAAAGGGTTCCCTATGCTGCTTGCAGAGAGTCTGGAAAGGGGCTTACAGTGCCTGGCACAGTCATTAAAGTCCAATTTTTTTATAAAAATTATGTTTATGCTGTCCCACATGGATCAGCAATGTCTTTTAAAAGAAGTCAAGTGTCTATGCACTTACTAGGAACAGCTACAACCCTATGTCTGTACCGTGTTGCCAAGTCTAGCTTGTGAGTCCTAAAGGCTGTTGCAGTCAACACAAAGTACAATTTCTGGCAGCAGAATAAAGTTGCCATAAGCACGTTTCAGATTAGGTCCTTACTGCCTTGAAGTTTTACAGCTTCTCTTATTTTTCAACGAAGACAACAACTAAATTTCCCAAGAAAATAAAGTTAATCCAATTGTTAGATGCATGATTTGATATAAAAAAATGTTTCTCCATGAGTATGTTAATTTTCTTTTGCTTTTTAATCCTGTGGCTGGGAGAGAAGCACTTCAAAAATCTACCGTTTGGATGAAACCACAAGTGTGTTCTGACATCAATCAGACCACTTCTTCCACAAATTCCTCAAGTTGCTGGTGCTTAACACCAGCAATTTCTGATTTACTGTAAACTTCACAGCGGTGTAGCCACTCTCCATTTTTGCCTGATTACTTAATTAAAAACTTTCATAAAAGAAGCAGCAACATTAGGATTAGTTTTAATTAACTGGACCTAATTTTTCAAGTCTTTCTCCCTTCTTGTTCCCCAAAGTATACCACTTGAAAGAAAATTAATGCATCGGTTCAGTAATTGATTATTTCCACTATTAGACGGCTTTGATGGTTTGATATGGACAAAAAAAAAAAAAAAATCCCACTTTTTGACATCACGTGCTCACAGAAAACTTGTAATAGGTATAACTCTGCCAAAGCTTTAAATTGGTTCTGCTTTTTTACAACATACAAAACAGACATGACCTAATAATGAAAAACATGCAAACCAAAACTTCCCCAAAATATGAACCTGTGTGGATATACATACCAAAGTGCTTCCAAATAAAGTTTAGTCTAGAAGCATACATAGTGCCAAAGCTGCCAAAGGTAGTGCAGAAAATTTAAGCCTCCAAGTGGTAGCAAGCAATATATTTTACATTGTAACCACTTCTACATTCCTGCAATTGTTTCCGAAGCTTCTCTATGTTAAGAACAGCGTTTGACTTCAGAAAAAGCACAATTTTTAATGCACCCTTCCCTTTGCCTAACGTATGCTTTATGTAATTTTATCACAGGTACACAGTTTAATGCTCACAGTGTCCAAAAGTTGTGAAGACTCTGTAACAGACAACTACAGTTTGAGAAGCTCAGGTAGGTTTTTGTTTCCCCGAGTCTCTGAATTATTGAACTGTACTGAGAGAGAGGGGCCAGGAGCTCCAGTCCCCACGTAGTGCTACATACCGTATGGAAGTTCACATGCATCTCGTCATGGGGAGTATCGACAGCACTAGATTTGATCCCGTTTGTACCATATTAGCTTTTCATCCCTGCTCCGACTTCCAAAAACTTCAGATTCTTCACTACTGTACTAAGTAACAAGGATTATTATCTCTATTTTACTTAAGTTACGTAGTTTAAAAGGATGTTTATTATGTGCTCTACTGGATACAGTGTATCTTCCTGACAAAGAAACTAGGGAAAAAGATGAAGAACCAAAGGTTCCTTTGAAAATTAGTGAAAATATGATGATTTCAGATGCAGCTTTATGGAAAGAATGCAGCAGTATTTAAATATTTGGCAATCCAATGTTAGTGATCATTAAATCCTTGATTGTTGACCGATAGAATTTTTGATAAAATTTACTTAGAAAAGCTGGTTTTTGCTATCAACAAAACCAGAGTAACTGGCTTGGAATGAAATCTAGTAACTAGATGTCCAGATGAGATGAGCAATTGGTTCCATAATTTCAGTATATGTCTGGACAGTCTGAGAAATTTCTATCAAAATAGCCACCTGAGTACAGCCAATCTGAAGTCCCAGTGTATGGGTTAGTGCCTTGATGAAACCATCTGTAAAAGAAAAAAAAAAAAGAAAAAGAAACAATAAAAGAAAAAGGCAGGCAGAGTGAACAGTTATTAATAGGGGAAAAAAAACAGGTTTGCTTCTTTCACAGAACATTGTAAAAACACACTGGTATTTCTTATCAGAAAAAAATTCTCAAGAAATATTCTGAACATGAAAAATAAGGCATTAAACTTCCTCCAAAATTATCACCACCTTGTAATGCATATATATGTTTTTTTACATAAAGAAGGAATATGAAGTAAAAATTGTTGTCCTATTCCAAATATAAATAGTATGGATACCCTAGACTATATATTGATTTTATATATATTAATTTTTACTTTAAAAGATTGCCAAATCAGTTACACAATCCCTTTCATAAACCCATCCAAACAGGAAACAGTTTTGTTCTGTGGATCTGTACTTTGCAGAGAACATTAACAGATGCTCACTTTTTAGCCATGCTGACTGAAAACAATTTGACGTTCTCTGGAAGAGATTTTCAAAGGCATTAACTGGAATTAGTCCGTAGCTGATCCTGAAGGCTTTGGGAAGAGAACACTTTCTCTTCTGCCTTTCATGAAATCATGGGAGCATCCCAAAGTTCTTGCCTTTGAAGGAAGCACCTGCAGCAACTGGTCCTGAGCACACACTTGACTGCACAGCATTGGCATCTGTGAAATGCAACCAGCAGGAGCCGGAGCCAAATCACACATGTACTCCATGATGCATTCTGTGACTTAGAAGTCACTTGAATATGCAATCAGAAAAGCAATTTCTGAAGTATCCAGGCCAGGAAGACCTAAGAGTGTGAAAATAAAAGGCCCTAGAGGGCCACAACGTTGTACTCAACTGCCAAATGCTGGACAGGAATTGGTTAAAGGAGAGATGAGATTTCACGTTTTATTCATTCTAACAAAAATATGACCTCTGTAGGTTTTAAAAAACAAAACAAAAACCATCCAGCATTACCACAGTAGTTAATTATGACAGATTTCAGCATTTATTATTAGATAATTTCTCCAGGACAAAGTTACCAGCAATTTTGGCTTCCAGCTACACTGTTTGATTGTTGACCCAGCAAATCCTTTAAGTGACACTACAAATTGTGCTATCATGCAGGAAATCAAACACACGCTGTCTTGAATAAAAACATTTCAAGCAGTACACCAAACCATTCCAAGCATTAAACAAATGCTTCCTTCCCCCTTACCGTGTGTGCCACTCCACTTCATCTTTTGCACGCTCCTTGCGAGCAGCTCTTTGTTTCTCTTCTAGTCTCTCTTTTTCTTTGCTAGCCACATCTAACAAACAGTCCGAGAGAAATTGGTTACTTACAAAAATAAAAACACAGAAAAGACTACAGAGACATTAAATACAGTTCATTTAGGACAGGAAAGCATTTGCTGTACACAGTCTGAACAATGAACAATGGCAACAAAAAACTACAACTGTCATTTCAGAAAACTTGCTACCACAGACTCCAAAATGAAATTTTGGTGTTTTATCTATCAGAAACACTGCACTGAGACAGCAGGAAAGAACTTAGATTAGGCATAATAGAGTGAGTGATTTTTTCACTATTTGGCCATGTGTTTTTCTGACAAACACCAGAGCAACAGAGCATGTCTGTTCACCACATGTCTTTCCAGACAAACTCCACAGCAAGAGAGTGTGTCTGCCAGTTCCCCCCAAGTTAACAAACATGCAAATACACCATCACATAGGATAGCAGTCTTGGGAACCACCTTGGACACATTTCCTCTCCCAGACTTCTCTGGGAAGAAAACAGACATCATAAGCTGTTCAAAAGCATGTTCATTAACACAGGATGAAAAAGAGTTAAGGCTGCTCTGGGAATGGGAAGCTGAAGACAGTCTTCCTGTATCAACAAATCTCCCTTCAGTCATCCCTCTCAAAACTTACTAACGTGAAAATATTTCCTCCAGCAAACACATACCCATGTTTCCGTTTTCCATATTTCTGATATCTGGACGTAGCCGGCAGTCAGTGGGAGCTAATATTGCTTCCATTCCCTTTTCTAGCTCGTTGAGACTCACAGCAAAACTGGTGAAATTGTACATCTTAAAAGCAAATTAAAGATAACATACAAGTTATTTTGGAAAAGAGGCACTGGATTCCCTATACCAACAGATACAACAGAATTTCCAGGAGAAGTTACTGAGTCAAACCTTCTCCCACTATCTAACATCATGATTTTTAAGAAGAAAACAACCACATCTAAAAGACCAAAAACTCTTGTTGAAGCTACTGAAGTTAGTATCCAGCTGTCCAGTTACTGCACTCTTTGGAGGGCTGATCTCTAAGAGCAGGGTCAGCAGAAGGGAACATGTATCCATATTTTAGCCTCTCTAAGTGCAAAGATCTCAGAGACAGGTTAACCTAAGACATCAGACTTACACAGAAGCAGCTGCAGAGCACACATTCTTTCTACCAACTTTGACACAGCAATGATGCTCTCAGCACAGGAACGAAGCAGAGAGCTTGTAGTATAATTTTCCTGCTGCGGCAAGAACTGCCAGACATGCTAAGAACACACTCTTCAACAAGGTTTCCCTTGAACTCCTGTTCCCTTGGGTAAGTCACTAGCGATAGCAATACAGAGACTGACTGAAACAGTTTACCTGTGATGAGTTTGGTGGCCTACAATTTATTCTCCAAAGCAATTTACTGCCTGGTATGAACTGCACTGTGTCCTGAACGTCTGGCATATCATCAGCCTCATCATTTTCAGATTTAATAACATCTTCACTCTGAAACAGAGATAACATTTGGCAGGGGAACAAAGGGAAATTGGACAGTTTCATCTAGAGTTCTACAGTGACTGTTGAAGAATCTGGTCAAATTTGAGATATTAAACACTCTCCTGTACTTCTGCCTCACCCCTCATGTTTGATTTTCCTCACTCTCTATATTGTTCCTCTCATTTTTATCTTAATGTCTTGCTCCTGATATCTCTGAATAGTCTTCCATCACTTATGTACAACTTGAATGTCTGTTTAAAAAAAAATTAATGTCTTTCAGAAATCTTTTCTCTAGCTTCCCTTCTATCCCACGTCACAGCTTAATTTCACTTAACGTGACTATTACTTCTTCAGGTTGAAATGAACCAAGACTGCTATTTAAACCAGTTCCCAAAATGGGTTAAGAAAGATAAATAGGACATGCCTGCTTTTGGATATTGCTTCAGAATTTGCAAAAGATTTAGATGTGTGATTAAAAAAAACAGATATGCACTTGTTTCAGTCTGATTTCCTATTATCTAGATTCTAATAACTATTATCACTGCAAATTTTCTCACTACACAGACTCTGTACTCAAATGTATAAATAGAGTGTCTTTCCTTCCAGGCTCCTTTATTACGGGATGCACTGCTTTAATGCATATGTAAAATCAAATGCAGTATTCTTCAAGAGTCTGCTATAAGAATCTGAGAGAATCTGACTGTCATAGGACACAGACAGCTACACAGTCGAATTTCAGAGGATTTTACAATAAGAAATCATTTAAAATCACAGTCACTAGAATGGAAGTTTGAAGCAATAACATCCTAGAGCGATAGTAACACCGTTTTCATCCCTCCCCTTACTCCCATCGCCTTTTCTTTCTGCCCCCTCTGACATGGCGATTTATTTTACTCAGAAATACCCTATTAAGTTAAACAGGGCCTGTTTTATACACTAGAAAACAGCTCCATATGGTTAAGAGTCTAATTTCAATCATTTAGTTTGAGTATTCATTATTTAAAAAGACTCTTTTAGACTGCTTTCCATGTCAACATCTGGTTTACTGTTAGACAGTTCCCCATCTAAATATAGATTTAACAGGAAGGAAGGAAAGAAAGAGTTGATTTTCGTAAGATGAACAGAGTCTTATTATTAAAAAAAAAAAAAAGTCAAAATATAAGCCTGTACCCTGACAGAATCCAGAGCCAAAAGCGAGGCCTGTTGTTGCTCTAGATTCTTCTGATGTGAATACTCTTTAAAAAAAATTTGAGCCTCTTTAACTTTACGACTGATTAGTTTCTGTTTCACTTCTCCTTTTCAATGAGCAACCAGGGTCTGCAAGACCCTGTTGGTATCAGGAAACCCAACAGTTCTCTGCTGCACCATATATTTTGCATTTCCCATATAACCCTGAGGCTTTGGCAGTAACTTACCTGACACTGCTTACACATGATGAAAAAACCCTGCATCTTTCCAGACCCCTTTGTTCTCAAGGCTATCTACATCATAAATTCTGAAAGGCTTGCATCACCATAAGGCATGACCAACTTAAAAAACATGTAATTACTTTTTTTTTTTAAAGCCCAAATCCTAATATTTTTACATCTGAAGTTGACAGTAGAGCCACTTTTCTCATTCAAGGACTGGATGACAGCAGCTTGGGGGTTGATATTTGATGACTTCTCTTTGACAAATCCCTAGAACACCATTTCTGTGAGTTCTCTTCAATACCAGCAGCTCACATGAAAATCTACAAGCTAAAATTGCAATGCCTTCTCCTGGGGCTAACACTGCCCAACTCTGTTGACCCTTCCATTCACCACCATCTGATCATTTCTGTGAAGATGATGTTTTCCTTTCGTTTCTCATATTTCAGTATCTTTTCTCTCTAAAGAATCCTTAACCTTACCGGCTTCAATTTCTTCTGCTCACCACCTCTCTTCTCATTCTTTTTGTAAGTCTCATACGTAGTGGGATCAGTGCACCATAAACATTCTGTCCACTTGCCATAGATCACGCACAGCTTCTTTCTGCTGCAGAGAAAGCAAAAGAGACTTAGCTTTTGCTTCCTATAAAGCCTTCTAAGCCAAGTCATGAGGATTCTGATCTATAATATATTAAATATCCAGCTTACAACTTTGTTGTATTTTATGTTTCTTTGTAGATTTCTTGGGAGTCAGATATTTGATAATGCAAAGAAAAGGTTTCAGCTTATTCCGGCCTTTCTGGCATTCAGTCCTGCAGAACACAGCCTCATGACTTAGTCACAGGCTTTTGCACTGTTAAAATGAGTGTGGGTGCAATAAAGGCAACAGTTTACAATACAGAGACTCATGAAACAGGCTTGGGTTTGATTAAACATTTCTAATAACCATATTCTCATTGTTTTAAACTGGAGGCTGAAATTTTGTCTGTACAACAGTAAAATCAGTTGCATTTCCCCTGGCTACCTTTATTTCCAAAGACTGAAGAGTTTTTCTAATAATGCTTTAAATTATCATCCTAGAATCAAGAGGTTTAATACTGACAAAGAGAACAGAAATGGGTTACAATCTGCATTGGTAGTGACTCTGGAGCCGCATCACTTGTGGTCACTATCCCAGCACTAACAAAATGCCACAGGGCTCAGAAATAGAGAGGCCAAGAGGCTTTTATCACTTACTTTTTGTCCTGAATGTATCCCTCTACTCTGTGAAGCTCTTTCCCAAACAGTCCACATGGTTTAAAATTAAGGACACATTTATCTCCAGTACTGTAGAGGAAATAAGTACATGTGTAAAGAAGCAACCCCCTAAATGGATTAATTAGTAAGTTTACTTTTCTATCTTATTTAGCTTTCTTTTGTATAGTATCAGTTAGCTGGGGGGGTAGACATTTATATAATTATTTTTCTTTAACTATGGTTTATTATCTGACCAGGGCATTAGAGAAAAGGCACACAAATTTCAGAATTCCACAGAAAGGACAAAAAAGAAATCAAAGTGCACATAAAGACATCAGCCTGTGGAAGCCAAGTGAAAACATGACCATGCTTCTGAGTTTCATGTTTATCTAAAATTTATCAAAAGTACTGGGAATAAAACAGAACTCAGTCTTGCATACTAAACCCACGCTATTAACACACTGCATTTCAGAATAACATCTATTTACAGCTAATTGTAATGAGAAATAACTTTTACAAATGACCTATGCAGGAAAGTCTAATTAAAAGCATTCAAAAGAACCTCTAAATTGCATGTCAAAAACTCCGAACTAAACATTTTACAAACAAAAAACAGAATTATACTTCCACATCTTTGCATTGAGATGTATATACATGTAACTAATCTCCTGCAGTGAAGTATCAGGACAAGTTTCTATGTCAAGCACAAAGTATACAGAGATCATCCTGGGTCCTGTGTGCCAATATAGGAGACAGAATTGTAAATTTGATGCGATGAGAAGTATGAAGACAGCAGCCCTCCTTCATTAAAGCTCCGATTTATTGTCAGAAAAATATGTGCAGAAGTAATACAGTTTTTACAAAATTATCTCCCTAATCATTACAGGAGGTAATTTATTTTAGGTAATGTAAAAAGCTTTTGTACAGGCGGTTGGCAGAGCAGTTGACATGCTCTGAGTTCACATTATCCTACTCTGCAGTCATTTTTCTGTGCTGTACCCTTAATTTACGACATTCTCTATTTTCAAAAATAAAAAGAAAGCCAAAAATCACAATCAACATGGAGGTCCACTGCAAGTCTCTGACAATTACTCCATTTAATGGTTCTGGAGTTAAATTTAATTTCTGTTCTCTGTCAACAGGCCTGAAATTGAATAACTCACAAACATAAAATCTTTGTATCCTATAAGCAATCTAGCCCTGTGCCTTTTCATTAATATTATGATGATACTAAGCCCAGTCCAATGCCTAGTTTGCATTTGTCAGAAGGGGGGAAAAAAAAAAAAGAAAGAAAAAATAGACTAAACAGAGCTTCCTATGTATTCTGACAAAAATCAAAACTCTGCTTTGCAATAAAAGTGACCACGTACCAGTCCCTATAAGCCAACCCTCAGTTTCATGATTACCATTACCTGTGATTTACAATTTCTACTGTTCCATATTGTTCTAACCACAGTTTACCAATAATTACATTATGTACACAACAGGTTGGATTTGTCCATGTGTAAGCTTCATTATGTCTGTAAAGAAAATAACAAAAATAGATCATTTTCTTGAGTTTGAGATGGAATGTAAGCCTGGTTTTAATTCTGTTTACGGCAGGGCAAAATATTTAGCACTCCTATGAACAGCCAGCAGTTAGCCTCATGCAGAAAAGAAACAGACTTTTCTTTATAAGTCAAAAATCTGTTGTATCTAAACATTAGTGTAAGTTAATAAAGTGATATCCCCTTTATTTTTCTTCCTTCTTACAGAGTTGAAATAGTAAGTTTTAGAGTTGCTGTGCTTTTGATAACATATTCCAGACTAAAATAAACAGCCATCCAGGAATTTATCTTTTTCATTTGCACTTTTAAAGTTGTATGTGATAAAACATAAATACTCACAGGAGAACTGGACTGACAAACTAAGGCTCACAGCATCTTCTATTCAACTACTGCAGCGGCACTGCAGACTTCTTCCTAAAGCTCTTTCTTGTAAACCTCTATTATCATCTAGAGAGCACCTTTTAGCAATAAAGAAAGCACTGAACAGAAATATTTGAGTCTTCTACCAGAGAACTACCTGTTCTGACCGAGGTTTGATATGAAGATACTCCTCTAGGGTTGGTCAGACTAACTAACAATTTTTCATTTTACAAACACTGAGCCACAAAGGCTTCTGAACCTGAAGAAAGTGACACAAGTCAGCAAACTGCGTAAGTGGTTTTCCCAAATATGTCACAAGTTTCCACATCAGTATATAAGGCCTGCTCCAGTGTCACTTTGGGCAATTTTGGGGTGGGTGGTTTTGGGGTTTTTTGGGGGTTGGTTGGTTAACACCAGTGGGACATGATCGCACTATATTCAAGCTTCATAAACATGAGATTTCAAAATCCAATTTATTACTCAATTCCATCCTTTTCCAAAGATTTACTGAGGAGAAAGTCCTACAATTGAAAGATTTTCCACTTAGTTTTATTTTGGTTTTAATGTTTTGTGAAAAGCTTTACAAAGATGAGTTAACAGATTCTAAATCCTTAGAAGACATTATTCTAAAAGCGGTCCAAATGTTAAACAACAGGATTCCTCTTATCACTAGCTCAGCAGAGTCAAAGACATCTATTCTCACTCATCTTTCCATGCTGGTAAAAGAAATGCTGAAGTTACCTGGTTGGTAATTAATCCATCTTAGCAAAGCCTGCAAACTCTATTTTAATTTAAAAAAAAAAAATACAGAAACACAGAGCATCCTCTTTTAACAAATGCCTTGTACTTCTACTGCCAGTAAGTATGGAGAGAACACTCCTACTTAGTATTTCCAATGAGTCTGTCCATTTTCCAGTACAAAGAAAAAGCAGATCATTAAAGTCTGACTATTTTCCACAGCAAATTGTGTTCAAGCATGCTTTAGAACAATGACTACTCTTCAAGTGGGGAAAAAAAATACCAGAACCCCCCAATTTCATCCTACCAGCCTTAGCACATTTTGATTCATGAACTACTTGACACTGAAAGCTGTATAGAATAAAACAAAACACAATACACTCATGGCCAGCGCTGATAAATTGAAACACTTATTTGTGCTGCAGAAGTGAGGAAGAAGGGTGTTTTCTAATGCATGTTTTGAAAACATAGTCATGACTATCGTAAATGAAATACTTAACACCGACTTGCAATTTTGCTTCCTGAAGAGTTACTTGTTCACTCCGGCCCTGAGAAGTTCTCAGGGTACTCAAACCAACAGAATGGTATGAATCACAACACTGAGAGGCTCAACATTTGATTTCAACTTCTGCTGCTAACTTGAAGCAATTATTTTAAATAAAATAATTATTTAAAATAAATGCTTTAATTGTCTGTATCCCCATTTAAATTTGTGCAGAGCAAGAATTTTAATAGCCTTCTAAATAAAGGCTCGCTCTCAAGCAACAAACTTTATTTTTGTCACGTCTACATTCTACACTAACATTCATAGTTCCTTCTACATTCAGAAGAAATTTCCGCTATTTCCATCACTATTTATATCTAAGAGCAGTTCATACTTTTATAAGCTTTGGAAGATTAGATGCCAGCAGCTCAACAAATAAACTGTACTTTCAAAAGAAACTACAGGAAAAGTCAGTGTTTGATATGCCAGGCAAGCTGACTCTTTATTGAAACCAAATGTCTAGAAATTTTCTAAGTATTTCAAAACAACCTCAGAGTTAGGCCTGAGAAAAGCTTTTAGGAAAGCACCTTCAACTGCAGAATACTTTTTCTGCAACTATTATCTACTGCATCCTCTCGTCCTACTTGGGAAAGCTCAAGAGTCTTTGTGCCACCAGGGCACAAACCAACCTATGGAAGGTCACATAATTTATGAGACACACACTCAATTAGAGACGAGCCTGGGAGTAACCTGGAGAGGCACTCTTGATTTTAATAGGAAGGTAATCACACAGAGCAAGCGTTAAACAGGTGACAAGGCAATCCTGACAAGTTTCTCAAGTTTTCTTATCACACAGAACAGCTATTCTGAAGATGCAGTTCTTTCCACACAAGCATATACACACCAACTATCAAAACCAACAACAATATTTAAAAGTGAGACAAGTTTGAATAGCCCGGTAATAGAATTTTATCTCTCTATTCAAATTTTACATGCCTTCACAGAACTAGCTTTTGGTAGCACTCAATTTTTAAGAAATGTTAATTTTCATAGCGGAAAGACTGGGTCAAATTGCTTCAGCTATGCAAGCATGGCATAACATAAACAGAGCCCTGAAATTAAGCAGTGAAAATTAACTTGTAAATAAACTCTTACACCTTCTTCAGCAAGAAGTGTTTAGATAATCACCTATGATGAGGCAATAGAATGAGTATGCCTTATCTTTTTATTCAAGCAAATGTTAAGGAGATCAACATAAAAAGAAGTATTTAATTCTCATACTCACTTCAGAAGCTCCAAAGTAATTGTTCCCCGAGGCTCCGCTTCTATACTTTTCCCCCAGAATTTTAGTTTGGGATAGATTGATCCATGAAAAATAAAGTCCTTATTGAGGCCTTCAGAATAAAATGCACTAATAGGTGGGTGGTGGCTGACTTGCTCAGATATAAACCTAAATCCTAAATCCTCCCTAGCAACAACAAAAGAGAGCATTCAACAGTAAATATTTTCTTAAATATTACAAGAGAAAAGAGCTACATCATACTTTAAGAAATTTTGGAGGACTTTTAGATTAAACCGAAAGTGAGATTTTTGCTTTTCTAGCCCTGTGACACATTTACAATTAATGAAAGAATTTGTACTCTGAGCACTCTCTCTTTATACTTAAAACCAACTCACATTCAAACACCTAAATGACTTTCTACCCAGAAAGGCATCTGAAGAAGTTTCACTGAAATAACTCATGAAAATATTGAAACTGTTTGGGGAGCAGGAGAAGGTCTGACTGAAAATTCTCTTCTCTACTGGAGACACACCACCCATTTATTTAAGCAACCTGGAAGTCCTTCAGACTAACTCCTCTACCTGACATGATCAGCAAAACACTATTGAAATTAATTAATAGCGTCTGGTCACAAAATGTCATTGGGGGAAGAACATGTTGCAATTTTTCTCTGAATAATTCAAAGAATACTCTGTCTAAACCTAGAAATAAATTTATTAGCTTTTATAACAGCTTCTCAAAGATTTTGAGATTATTTGGGGAAAAGAATTGTAGCTATACTCAAATATATTTTAGTAGATTTTTATTTATTTTACTGAATAAACAACTAAACTAGTACAAGAGTCTGCTAACTCGGGAACACAAATAGCCCCAGCTCCCAATTTAAAGTAATTATTACCTGGTTAATTCATAAGTTTCTCCTAACAGAGGGTTAAACGGTTTGCCAGTTCTCTCCCACTGAGAAGCTACAGCAGAAACTGCAAAAGCAGCTACAGCCTATAAACAAATTGAGAACACATTGTTATGAGAACAGTACCTTAAAACTCTACATTTAATATATTTGTTGCACGTTAGAGTATTCCGTTATTCTTGCAAAAACAAAGCACTATATATTGCTCAAGGCCAAAACATTTGTAAGCCATAGGATAAGTGATACAGAAGTGGGAAATACATGCAGATCAAATATAATTTCCAAAAGGAATTGTTTTCTGTAGTAAATTGTCAGGTTAGACTCTGCCCCACGCTTCTCCACCTGCCTCTAAGAGGACAGCCTGTTTTTTTAAATCTACTTTTCCCCTATTTTGACTGTCCCCTACACTCAGCTCATTGGGAACAGGCTTGATTTTCCTAGTGTCAGAAAAGCATTATTTTTAACACAGATGAGATTTCTCGAATCATACCAGCAGGTACAAATGACACTTAGAAGCTCCTGCAGGCTGATAAGTAGAGGTATGCATTACACAAGCACAGAATACAAGATACACATTCTAGATTCATTTAAGTAAGAACAGAGCTATGTACAGCCTAACATACATGGGCCTGGTTTCACCACACTCAATCCCTTATTGTGAGACCAGCCAGGTACTATATCCTACTCCCAACAACAACCAGGTCTGGAGAAAAGTGGTAAAGCTTATCTCTGTCACAACAATTTTTCATCCAGTAATATAAAATTCATGGAGCCACCCAACAAATCAATTTGGAGTGACTTAAAGCCAAGAATTCATCTTCACAACACAAAACTACAAAAAGAGTCACAGTTAGAGCAATCATGAAAAGGGTTGAGGCCCTTGGGCATCGTCAGTTGTGGCACTCTGCTGCACTACTTTTGGCTCAAACTCTGTGCACAATCAAGCATGAAAGTGTCACAAATATCCGATACAGCCACTACAAAAGAAGTATGGCTAGACAGACAAATATGGGCATTCTTATGATAACCCAAGAGGAAGAAATACACGCAGGTGAGAAATTGTCTTAAAATTAAAGACTCTGGGAGAGAAAAACTTCCTCTGAATTAACCAGAAGGTGGTGGGCTGTTAGCTACCTGCATTCTTTCCAGGGGGTCTGCATGACTACAAGCCTTATTAATGAGGTATATATGTTCCATATATTCTGTTATCCGTTGAAGGAAACTCAATGGCTCGTTGAAGACAATAGGCATCGTAATCTTAGACAGCTCCTAGGTAGCAAAAGGATAAATTAACTTCTTAGACACAACACTAAGTTAACAACTGACAAGAAGAATTTTGAAAATAGGTTGTGGGTTAGTTTATTTCTAGCATTTTTCAAAAGACATTTGGCAAGCTTATAGTAGGCCTCTAAGTGCTACAGCACAATCTATCAGATTTACAGAATCTTTCAGAATAAGTAACTTCAAAAAATGATCCACCTAACCTAGTAAAGTCAAGAAAAATGTTACCTTCTGTTCTGTGGGCTACATAGAACAAAAGAGCTTAAAATTTCCATAGATAGCAGCAATAATGTGCCAACCAGTTCATTACTGATATTTAAGAACCACGCATTCCTTTGAAATCCTCACATAGGTATTTGCATAAAATCTAACTCTTTTACTAGAGTAACCACAAATTATTTTTTGAAAGGAACAGTTACATAAAGAATAGGGTTTGAATTGCTCTTAACAAATTTTAGTGGCTTTATTTTAGCAACCTGTTATTTGCATCAGAATGTTTCTCATTTCACATGTGGATGCAAGATGGACTTGAAGTTCACACAGAGATTTCCAATTCCCCAGGTCTTTTACTATATCCAAGCAAGTTTGGATGGTTTTAATTAAAAAGTTGCACTCATGACTGAGAACTAAAGCACCGTTTAAGTGCTTAGAACTTAGTGGAAAGGATAATTAAAAAATTAACCAGATGAAATTAATGCAACATTTTCCTCACATTGTCACAGGCAGTAAGGAAAAAAAAAAAATGTTGCCCCTGACTTAAATTGATTTGGTCTAAGCAAAGCATTCTAGTAGATAGGTCACTCATCCTAACAAAAGGAGTTTTGACAGTACAGCTGTATATCCTAGATGACATCAAATAAGCTAGCAGAAGGGTTCACTGACTGGTCTGTTGCATTCACAAAGGACTGTTCCGGCAGACCTAGACTAGATATGAATGTAATGCTTAATGCTTCTAAAAAGCAGCTATGGCAGCAAGGCCCTCCAGTGTAGAACATCATTTTCATTCCTAATAAGAATGAAGTAATCAAAACTGTAACTGAGTTCTTAAAGGATTAAAAGGAAACAGAAGTGGTGACCAATAATGATGCAAGCAGCGGAGTCATTTAACACAGAGAAATGTAAAGGCCTGGGTGTCTGAGTCCAAGAACAAATCTTGTGACCCAATTACATCACATCATCAGTGCCCCAAGCCTACGCTGGGCTTTCTAAGAAACTCTTAACAGATTTGAAACTTTTCTATCACTTCAATCAGACAAAAGCAATTTTTGTTGGCACAAACTGCCTAAATTATGGAGAAGAAAAAAAGAAAAACCCACACCAAAATAAAGCCTTAAATCACCTTTTGCCAAGTAAAGAATAATAAATAATAAAAAAAAAAAGCAGAGAAGAGAGCGTTGTGTTAATCAAACCATATTTGACTATACTTCTAATGGCTTTAGTCCAGTTCTTATAGGACAGCATTAGAAATGCCAATGCACACGCTCCAACAGCTAAAGGAGGTAAGGAAATAGTGCCGTTAGTAAATGAATGCTGCGATTTAGAGATCTGCAGTTTAAGATTATGTTCCCTACAGGAAAAAAAATGCAAAATGCACCAGGCGTTATTCTGTGTCTTAATGCTTAAACAATAAAATTAACCACTTGAAGTTAGGAGACCTAACATCAGCATGTTTCATTCAAGCTAACTTACCAGTCCAATGCATTTTTTTAATATGCTCCACACACTAAAATCACTTCTAGAAAACATTGGGGCAGGTAATGATGTCCTGTAATTGGAAAAAACAACTGTCATTATCAGCCCCTTAAACAACAAGACACTTTCATTTGTAGGTATTGGAGTAATTTTTAAAGCAAGCAAAGCATTAACCTAGAGTCGACATGGGAAGCAAACAATTGAAATGTCTTTTCAGTTCCAGAGAATTAACATCTCCCAATGAGAACAGTAATGCCCCAGATAAAGAGCCAGCACATACTCGCTTCTCATTCTCATAGGTAGTACTATGGTGTTTACCTGTGTCTCTTAATTCCATTTTCTTGAATCTCAGTCTCTCCATTATGCTTTCCAGTCCTATTGCTTTGGTGTGGATCTAGATCAAGCATTTCTGCAACTTTATGATTTGCTTCTGAAAAGTCTCCTGAAGAATTGTCAGAATCAAAGCCTGTATTAAAAAAAAAATCGCAAGGCAACAGTTTTATCAGGAACCTTATTACGCCAGAGTGCCACTCACATGATAACTCTCACAGCATAAATACACTTATACCAGGTTATTTTATTGTAAAAAATATCAGAATGAAAACCCTTTATTAAGTGACCTAATTTCCAAGAGTATTTAGAGCCAAGTATTGCATTAGAATCAAGCATTCTCAACTAATTTTTCACACTGCTGAATACAAAACCAATTTAGAATCTTTCAAGATCTTCAGTAGTTCCTCATCAGATTAGCTGTATTGTCTCCTCTTCAGAGCTGCAGTGTGATTACAATAATTTTGTTGAGGAAAACTATGTAACTGAAAGACCTTAAAAAATTAATACAGTTCCCCTTCACAACTGTCACAGTATCACAACAGAAAGCACTGCTGATCATTCACTGTAGTAGGATCATAGAAGGGTCTGGGTTGGAGGCAACCTTAAAGGTCATCCAGTTCCAACCCCCCTGCCCTGGGCAGAGACATCTTCCACTAGCCCAGGTTGCCCAAATCCCCGTCCAACCTGGCCTTGAACCTTTCCAAGGAGGGGGCAGCCACAGCTTCTCTAGGTTCCAATGTCTCACCACCCTCACCGTGAAGAGTTTCTTCTAATCTACCCTCTTTCAGTTGAAAAGCCATTACCTCTTGTCCTATCACAACATGCTCTTTGTAAAAAGTCCCTTTCCAGCTTTCTTGTAGGGCCCCTTTAAGTACTGGGAGGCCACTCTAAGGTCTCCCCAGAGCCTTCTCTTCTCTAGCTGAACCCCCCCAACTCTCTCAGCCTGTCCTCACAGGGGTGCTCCAGCCCCCTGAGCATCTTCGTGGCCTACTCTGGACCCGCTTGAGCAGGTCCATGTCCTTCTGATGTTGGCGTCCCCAGAGCTGGACACAGCACTGCAGGGGGGTCTCACAGAGCGGAGCAGAGAGGGAGAATACCCCCCCCTCGCCCTGCTGCCCACCCTGCTCTGGGTGCAGCCCAGCACACGGTTGGCTTTCTGGGCTGCAAGCACACATTGCTGGCCCACAGGCAGTTTTCCATCCACTAACACCCCCAAGTCCTTCTCCTCAGGGCTGCTCTCCATCCACTCCTCGCCCAGCCTGGATTTGTGCTGGGGATTGCCCCGACCCATGGGCAGGACCTTGCCCTTGGCCTTGCTGAACTCCATTAAGTTTGCCCGTCCCACCTCTCCAGCCTGTCCAGGTCCCTCTAGATGGCACATCCCTTCCCTCAGCGTGTCACCACCCCACACAGCTCGGTGTTGTCAGTGAACTTGCTGAGGGTGCCTCGATCCCACTGCCCATGTCACCAACAAAGATGTTAACCAGCGCCGGTCCCAACCCCGACCCCTGAGGAACGTCACTCGTCGCTGCTCTCCACTGGGACATCAAGACATTGACTGCAACTCTGAGTGTGACCATCCATAAAGGAACATTTTTGTTGAAAATAATTCAAAAAGCATTGTCCTTTTTGAGTGCCACAAGGGTCAATTCTTCATCAAGAATCACAAGAAGACTTTCAAGTTTCCAGCTTCCAGAAGTTTCCAGCTTCCAATTTAAGAATCAGAATCCAAAAAGCAACATGAAAACATGTGTATTCCCTGGCAAAGGATTCTTGCCACATTTTTGAGGAATACACTAAGATTATTTTTGTATTCCTCTCATTCCAGCTATCACAACCTGGGCAACTGCTTTTCTGTGTGCAGACAGTTACAATCACACTCAGCTACAGTCTATCCGTAACTCCGGCTATGGGTAAAGAAAGATACCAAAATATTACAAAGCATCTAAGCACTCTAACAGAGTAAAGAAATCAGTTTTGACAAAGATTATTTCCATTTCAAATAGAGTAGAATTTTGTGATCCTCTGCCATTAACTTTTTAAAAATAGAGAGTATCTATCATAAGTAGTTCTTTAACTTTTCTTTTTGTTAACATCTCCAGCAGGCTGCTTTTACTTTATTAGAGCAATTCAGGCAAAGCACACATTCAGAAACAAAAAGCTGCATTTTTTTGAGGGATCAAGACCATGACACTAACATTCAAAACTGCACAAGGAACTATTTGAACCGATATGATGTTATTTGGTAAACAGCAAGTGTAATGGATGATGTCATGTATTATATTAAACTGTTTCCTACATTTTGATGTCACAAGCATGTAATTATACAGCAATAGCCACACCTTCGCAGTCTTAGTACTTAATTGAAAAGTATGATAGTCATATATATATTCAGGTCATTAAAATGAAGACTACCCTGAAACACCCGTCTTCAAAAAAAACCACATGCCTATCTTCAGTCAAGCCACAACTAAGTATTTATAATTTTAAAATGGCAATTCTAACCACGTATTAGCTTTTCTTGGAATCTGCTACAGTACAAGGAGACGGAAAAGGCAAGTACTGTAGGGCATAACAAAATAACCTTTACTAGTTTGACTGATGAATTTGGAAAAATCAGATGAACTCTCTGGTACATGTGCCCTCACCCAGAAAGCTGATCAAGTGCACACAACATAAGGAACAGCATCACATTTAACGGGCACTTCAATGAGATAAATGCACCTAAATGTAAAAGTAAATCTTCATGACAGGAATAGTCAACTGGCTTATAAGAGAACAGTTATGAAAACTGTTGCTGGAATTACAGTCTTTACACTGTACCTGAAACCCTGCAAATCCTATCAAATGTTCATCGTTTTTATCCACACTAACCTTTCTGTTTCTCCAGGATTCAGAATTGGTTTGCCCTTTTCCTGTACAGTACAATGGGAATTTAGATTCAGGTATATATATTATTTATGGACAACAGTATGTCATTGGTAAGTAAATAAATGCCAATTCAAACAAGTGCCTTGCATACAAACAACAAAAATTAAATCCCTGCTCCAGAAAAATAAGATATATCAAAAGTATAAAGTCTGCTTTATTAGAGTACACCTCCACCTAATTACTTTAAAAAACAAACCAAACCCACTAGGGTACACAGCTAGATAATCACTAGACTTTCAACTATACTTTTAACCTTAAGTATCAGCTGGTTTGTCTACTACAAACCCATTGAGAAAGTTTTAAAAGCTATTTCTCAATGAAGCTCTAAGTAATACGGTTCTATGAAGAACAGAGAAAGTACTGATCTGGAATAAAAACAGCTTACTGAAATGATCTGTTGTAGTTTTTCTAAGTTACAAAGAAAGCCTTTCTCCAGCTGCCATTAAAGCCTTGAACTTGCAAAACTGAGTAGGTAATTTGTAATTACAGGACAGTTTTTAGAGTGAAAAGCCACTGCGAGTGAGGATAAAAATGGGGATTTAAAAGGGGATAGGGGACCACACAGAAACAAAAAGTCCAAAATTTGGTTAACCAGAATCCCCAACTTGTGCATACTGAGGGTGAAACAAAAGCTTTTAAAAAGACTTAGACTTAAATTTTCAAAAGTCAAACACTTAAGTGCCAACATTAATCTATTTCAAGAGCTTAAAGAAGAGTGACTTGCCAGTAACTCTAGTTTTCTTAGCCTTCTTCTTCCACATCCTGCAAATGAAACAAGTCCACCCAGACTATGCTATACATCCACCTACGAGGGAGCGGAGAGGTGCACTGTTCTGTGAGTCATGTATGAAGACACAAGACCGCCCCTTTTGTACAGTCAGCAACTTCCTTAAATACTAATTAAGCCTCGTCACTCAAGACGGAAAGGGAATCAAAACAGCAGAGTACTGAGAACCCCGAGACCTAAAAAGGGCATAAGGAATAGGGACAAATACACTGGAAGTATAGACAGTAAGTGAAGCAAGAGGTAAGTTTTTCTTTGCCAGAAGTTACCCTTCTCCACCTTTCAAAAGCAATCCATCCTCACAACACGTAGCCACATTATGCTGCTCTGACAGGAGGCAGGCTGGCCTTTCACGAGATCTGCAGTACTTAAACATTATGGCAGAATCCGCTGATTTGGTTTGATCCAGACATTATGAAAAGACATAAATTTGGCAGCAGATACCTCACTTCCTCTGCCCCAAGTGAAATAAATAGTTTACAGCAAACACAGCGAAGCAATAGGAAACAGAAGGGCAACATCCCCACAAATACAAGAGGCTGGATTAACCTCATGGGCACAGAACAGGTTTCTATGGAACTGCAGGTTAATATTTCAAAAAGTAAAACTAAACTATTCATGTTTGTCAAAATAAATTACACTGGTAACTAGCCAAGCATTTTCCTGTGCTGTTGTGAACCTTTCACAAAACACTTTGGTAAATAGATATTATAAATAGATAATGAAGGATACAGTTCTGACAGAGCAGAACCTGATGGCACACAGCCTTTAACAGGTCTGTGATGAGATTAATAAACCCAAGGTGATAAAGGCTGGGAGGCCAGTGATCAAAGCTGTACGCTCCCCATCTCACATAAGATTTAAAAGAATGTGAAATTCATCCAAGGATTGACCACTTTACCTGATCCAGTCTCAGAAAAGACTACCTCTTGTTTTGAGAACAAGCAGATGCTGTGCTGTCAAGAATTAACTGAGACCACAGGTAACATTCCCAAGAGATTCCCAAGGGGAGTACTCATTCACGAAGTAAGGATGTCAAGTGTCCAACTTGCTGACTCAATGCTAATAACCCCTGAAGGCAAAGAAACTTCTCTACGGAAACTCTTTACTGGTCACTAACTCGAGTCATCACCTATATAACACAGTCCATCCTGCACATTTACAAGTGTAATCATCATTCAGTCAGGGTCAAACCATGTGCCAGGAGGATGATTCCCAGCCACACAATGTGCTATTCCATCACATGAGCATCTTTTGGATATGATGGGGACAGTGTCAGAAGCAGGAAACTTCTCAAAGATATTAAATCCACCACAACAAAAGACAAGGTTCTCCTTAGGATAGATTCATGTTCTAGAAGTGGATGTGATCAATTAACAACTACAGAGGATTGTGGCTTCCTCAAGGAGTGAACTCATAGGATCTTAAAGAGGCAGCATACTACCTGGCCTGCCACTGAGACTGCTGCAGAGTTCTAAAACCTAACTTCCCACAGAGTTTAAGTGCTCCCCTAAGCCTGGTTTGCTACTTACAGGATACAAACCACAGTACCTGGTTACTAAAATCAGTGAACTTGTGGGAACACATTGCAGCTCCCTCTGGGGAAACATAGGCCCAGGACTCAGAGAGCAAGATGAGAAGAGCATAGTGTACATGCTGTTTTCATCTCAACATGCAGCTAAAACACAGCTGGAGAACATGCTTGTTCCTGGTAGCCGTGTCCCAGTCCTAGACTTAGAGCAGAACAAGTGTGAGTCTAAAGGTGGCTTCTGCCCATCTACTGATCTGACCTAAATGAAGAAGAGTATCCCTGGAAAGAACAGGAGTCTGTCAAGGGAGTTTCTTTTTTTTTTTTTTAAACCAAAATTTGGAACCCCAAATCCTGAAGTTTTCTTTGTGGAACCTGAAAGTTCACCTTGGCCCAGAAAGGACCTTAATTCTGAACTTGATCTCCTAGAAGTTCTGAGTCTACATCTACCATGTTCAGACCATCCAAAAACTAAGATAGGCAGGCATAACCAGGACACGTTAGAACCTAAAATATTCAGCAAAACACTGTCTGCAAGACACAGTTCATGGTGCTAACAGGAGCAAAGAGCTGCTACAGGCATCAGCAGTTGGAGAACATGAATGCAGAAAGACCTATTTACAGTTGTTCTTAGCATCACACTTATGCATGACTTAGACAAGACACAGCTACAAAGAACTAGGTCTAGACTTCACTAGGTTTGTGCAAGTAATCTGTCAAACTGTCACCATCTTCTAAAGCACCTAGCTGGAGAAAGAGATTGAGCACCTGTCTTTAAAAGGCAATCCCAAGAGAGAAAGAATCTGAAACAAACTATTCCAAACTTAGCAATCCTCTTAAACCAAGTACCTGTGGGGCACGCTCCAGGGCAACATATATAAGGGGAAAAAAGTTCAACCTCATTAAGTTTCTGGAGTGGCTGCTGCAGACCAAACACCTTCCATCAGAAGAGGGCTATGCTGAAAGCCTATAAAGACACCGGATCATTTTTGCTTAGAAACTTCTCTCCTGCCATCACACTCCTCCATGTGAAAGAATAAGAGTAGGACAGGACGAGGAGTGCTCACAGAACGGATGCACAACATCCCACTTCTGAGCAGAGCCAGCCAAGACCAAGGTACAGCAACATCTCCTTTACAGAAGTCATTACAACCTTGAGCACCCGCAGGGAGACTCAACCTTTTGAGCTTGAGGAGAAAAGAGGATTAAAGAGGGTAAAACCAGAGTGTTCAAATATGGATGACCCAAACACAGAGGGCTGTGTATTTCTGCACCAAGAGACAAAGGAATGCATCAGTATCAAAGCTGTACCACACAGACCTCATACTTAAGAGGCACATTTCTGTTCACCTTTTTCAGGGGGGGAGGGGGGGAAATCTAGTTCATTTATGGCCATGGTCCTGAAATTCAAAGATTACTAAAAATATACAGGAACAATTCATTGTGATTTCAGTATTTTTGTAGCACAATGATTTGATTTTACAGATGAACTCTGAGTACTAGCCCCTATCCCTCCTAGCTAGCGTGAATGCAACCCAAATTTCCTTCTCTTCTCCATGACATAGTTGTGACAAGTCCTATACAATCCACTGTCAGTCACATTATTTCACCCAGCCCCCTGTTTACTACTCTCATGAATTTCCAGCCAACCATGTCTAAGTCTACCTTACCCACTTGTATCTGCCACGCCACATTCCCTCAGCTTTTGTGCTTCCCATTATTCTCTTTTCATTCCCATGATTCTGCATTAAGCACTCTGCACTCACCATTGTCAGCGTTTCTCATTTCACCTCTATTACGGGATTTCTGAGGAGACGTTTAAGTGGAAGACTTTAAAATTGTTTGAGGTCTTTGAAAGGATTTTTTTTTTTTATTAAAACACTAAGCATTTTATTTCACCACTAGAACCATGTAAAGCTCTTACAAATAACCATTCATCCTTATTAGTTCAAAGAAAAGTACTATTCCATACACTGCTCAAGTGTGAAGTGATTCATGTTTGCTTTTCAAGAAACAACATTGGATTGCAAAGACTTTTGGCTCCCTAGCCTGAAAGCATACTTTTACAGTAATTTGTTTCTGACTAGAAACACATTTTCTACTTCAATTCTTCAGGATAAGTTTTCCATTAAAATAAAGATATGAATAAAATAACAATAAAAATAGCCCACGGAAGATACTTCACCTTCCAAAGGGTCTTAAAAGCATTACTTCTCAAGCTGCTATTAAATTACCTGCATTTTACAGAAAATGAAAGCAAGACTTGGCCACTAAAGGACTGTTAACAGTGATAAAATGATAGCCAGCAATAAGCTTTAATTTCCAGGTCTGAACCTGAATTATAATTCTTCCTTTCTTCTTCGCTGAAGATAGTGATGCAAGTTTTACCAACAGTGGTTTACTTTTTATTTCTTTATTAACAGCAATATATCACTAGCCCCTCACCACACACACAATGCATTTTATAGCTTTCTATTTTTTCTTGGCACTGTGCCTGTCACTCACCTGTAACGGCATCATAGAACTCTTCTTCACTATTCATCCTTCAGTGTGAAATCTCTGTACAGCCAATCCAGCTTCCTCTAATGCATCGTTGAACTTGATTTAGAGATTAAGTAGCTGTGTGCTGTTGAAGCCTTATATTGCAAATACCCAGCTGCTTCAGATGATCTATTTGACAAGACAGGGAAACAGAATCAGCAACTTCCACATTTCTTATATGCACAAACATGCACACTTGACAAATACTAATTTTCCTATTTATTCCCATGGTAAAAGATGGATTTTTGCATTCATAAGTAAACAGCCTTCTTTGATACCAAAGTCATTCTGAAGACAAGTACTACCTACCACAAGAACAGCTGATGTACTATGCCACACTCTATATAAATACATCATATACACTACTGTAAAATATATCTTATTTACTGCAAGTTACATTTCAGGAAAATACAGCTAGAAGGAACAGAGAACTGAAGGAAGATACGGCTGGCAAAACAAAAGTTCTCCTCTTCATCAAAAGGATTAGCTTTACCGCATCCTTAACCGAGAAAGCTAGGAACAAGAAAAAGAACCTTGTATCTCAAAAATCTCACTGTTGCCTAAAAATGTTGGACCTCACTGTACATCATGCAATTAGTATCTAGTGACCATTAGAGAAGTTTTGTCAGGCTACTGCTATGAAGTCTTGAAACAACTGGAGATTTTTCCCTTTAGAGGGAGAGTGTAAAGAAACAACAAACTTTTTCTCAGTAAAGCCAAGCACACTGCAAATAACTTAACAGATTTATGAAGCATTCCAGCTCTACTTTATGGATAGCCTAAATTAGATTTTTTCCAGATGGTTGGCAATGGTGTAACGTAAACATTTTTACTTCACCCAATTTTAGTCTAAGGAGAATAATGAGTCAATTTAGCTTCCACTCTTACAAATGTTCATCAGGTACCAATGATGAGCCAAGTACACAGTGATAAACGACAGCATGGCAATGCTACAGATATCTCCTCCAAAACAACCTCAATCTGTCAGTCTCAATTTTTTATGATCCTTGAAAATCCCACTGCTTTTGTGACAGTAGTTTTTCCAGAGTAATTATAACTTGCACAATTCCATTCCAATTAAGAGAAACAAAGCCAGAAGCGCACTTCTACTCCTAGCAGAAGAGCTTGCTATGTCTGAAACCAATTCTTTCTTCCTCTTTGCCAGAAATCAAGCTGCATGATTTCTCCTGCGCTTCAAGTCTTTTTACCTCACTGCCCAGAACAAAAAGTATTTGAATGCCTCACACACATACAGTCCTTCCAAATCTCCATTCAGAAGGAGAAGCTAAAAAGCCTATTTTGAAACTCATCTAAGTTAATGAATGTAGCATTCACCTTGAAGTTTTACGTCTGTCAAGGCCAAGTATTTTAGCTTGCCACTTTTCCCTTAGGAACTCCCTATTTCCTTGCCACTATAGCATTTAATATCGAACTCTGCATCATGGTATCTGAGCTTCCACATAATCTTCATCAATTTCTTATTTACAAGTCCTCACCTTCACAAGGACAAGACTTTATACAGCTGCTTCTCTTGACTGTTGCTGCAGTGCTGCTGCAATTGCTCTCAGATGGGATGATAGTTTTCTCCCCTCTTTCCTGTGCTGTTATCCAGTCAGGGACCTTAAAACTTCAACTTTCTTGCTTATCAACAACAAGTTTCTGACTTCTTTTTGTCAAAGTGCTGCATTCTCCTAGGCAAGGATGCTTAAAACATTAACAAGTCTGGCTGAAGAATTCCAGTGCAAGGCTACCAGCAAGTGCTCTGCTTGCATAAGGGAAAGGAGCATCAGCTTCACTCCAAAAAGATACAGGCAGTTCAGGCCACTAGCAACCACACTACCTCAAAATCAAAGAAAGGGAGAAATCTTCTTAACTAACAATTGGTTCAAGAGCTAGCTCAGATTTCTGGGTGAACTAAGCAGCAGAATTGATAATATTGTTCTAAATCTGTACTGTAAGTAGAAGCCAGCATACCTACCCCTGCGTTATCTTGCCTAGGGGAAGCCACACCTTGACTCTGTAATAAAAAAAAAAAGCAAGCTTGTTCATACCAAAGCTGCTGTCAGTCTTAAAAGTTTCTCCAAAAACTTTCCAGCCCCACCAGCAGTATATCTGGAAGGACCCCTTCCAAGGTTTCCAAATAAGTCACATATTTGCAGAAAATCTGTCCTTGAGTATACAACTATGTAAACCTTTAAACAGGGGCAGAAAAGTGGGAATCCAAAGAAAACTACTGCTACAGAAAACAGGAACTCAACATCTCAGGACAACTGTTCACCCCAGAAGCTGTTATCACCATGCTGGAATAACTCCACTCATTTGTCAAAAAAGAAATTGTATTAGAGGACTTCTTTAACTCTCCAAGGTACTGTATCCTTGAAGATGCAAGACATTTATGGTTTCAATTGTCCACAAGTATTGCATCCTTCCAGCAAAACAATAGCCAGTATTTCCAGACGGAAGCCTGTATATGCACAAGATAGAGCCCTCTCATGATCAGGACTACAATCCCCTCATTTTCTCCATGTTTTCTCATTTCTTGCATGTTCCCTTTTTGTTTAGTCTCTATTTTTCATTTAAGCTCTTGCAGCAGGGCTATCCTGTTGTTGCATACAGCTCATGTGCTGAGATTCTGTTCTGAAACAGCCTTATATAAAAAAAAAAAAAAAAAAAAAAAAAAAAAAAAAAAAAAGAGCTAATCCAAAAGCCATACCCATTCAATTCAAACGCAAAGAGCAGACTTAACCTTAGAGTCCCTAATCCAAACACTGGCACATTACACATCAGTTTGCAAGCTCCAGAGATGCTTCAGAACAGTAACTCCACTATGCTATAGTATTGTATAGAAATAAAAATTATTACTTAAAAAAACTGACAGCTGTTTTATTGTTAAGAGCCTTAGAGTAAACAAGGTCATACAGATGAATGCGAGTTTCTCCGCTCCCCTCTCCTGCACTATAACAACTGCATTACAAAAGGACTTGTGAAGTGGAACTACATCACACAGCATGCTGTTCCACTACAAAGACAGTGAAGCTTTCCTATAAAAATACGAAGCACAAGTGAAGTAACTAGAATCAAATATCTGAGTTAACTGAAAGCAAGAGTTATGCTGTGTTCTCCTGATGAGCACCTCACACCACACCTTAGGCTCACTGTTAGTTGAAAATGAAAGTTCAGTCGTATCCCCCCTGTAAATTATACACAAGCTTTGCTAACTATTGCCTAAAGAACAAAATACTCGTGGAAGTCACTTTAAATAACAGTCACAAATTCTAAGGTGCTGCTAGAAGGATTTTTAAAAGGATAAAGTAATATACTTTGCATCAGAGTTACACTAGGAATAACTTAACACTCCTATCACTTCTTTTATATTCAGTTCTTTTACTTAGCAGAGATTAACATGAATTTGCATGTAGCTGAACACACAATAACAGCAGCATTTAGCTTTCATGAGCCAAAAAGCTAGGATTAAGTGCTTTTCTCTTACTAAAAGCAACAGTAAAAGTTACTTTCAAGTAGGTTAAAATGCCAAAAGACAAAAACATCCTGTTTGCTTCATATTCAGCATTTGTAATCTGCATTTCCTCCTTCGTGTCCACAATGTACCCCAAAAAATTCACTTACACACTAGCGACTGTAGTTAACAGCTTTTATCAAAATTTCAAGGAAATGCAATACTCCTGCGTCAGACAGACCTTCAGGAGCTGAGGATCAACTGCCATCCTGGAAAATCTTTCATAAAGCATAAACATCACGTTCACATCTTTCAGTCCTACAGCGCAGAAGAAATACAAGAGTATATTTAGATTTAAAAAAAAAAAAAAACCAAAAACAAAAAAAACATACATAGTAATCATTAGGAATGTAACAAACAGTTTTCCATACAGGACTTCACTCACTCTTTGTTGTGGAGAACACTATTTCAGCCATTAGGGTTTGCTGGTTTACAGGTTAAAATTATCTTAGAGGGCTTCACTTCAACAGCCAGCGCTAAGGGGCTGGGCCTGGGTACTCAAGGCACAGACACCCAGAAAGGTGCTTTTGCCTGGGGACCGCAGCCCGGCTGCACTGCCACATTGATGACCAAAGAGAGCCTGTATATAAATCATTTTATAAGGAGGAAAAATCTGCAAGTAGAGACATCTTCAGAGAACTGGAAATGCGTAATTTAATTATGACAACACACCCCTGACCACAAGCAGCCCAGATTTTGTGGTTTACAAGATAAGAGACAAAGCTCATCTATTTCCTCATATGGGAAGGCTATGGATTGGTACATACTAGTTGGATTTATTATGGGATTTGTGTGCATGAATAAAAACTATCACATTTACTTTTATTTTTGTAATAGATTTACTTCCCTACAGGAGATATGCTATTTTTGAAGCTCAAACTGAAAGACAACAGATAAAAACACCCAAAAAAGAAGTATCACGCTCATCATAACAGTACAACTTCATAATTGGTTGGTAAATTCGTACTGCAGACTGCATCACCTTATATTTTGCCCTAAGAAATTCTCTCTACTAGGTCATCCAGAATATTTACAATATGATTTTACTCTTTGAAACAACATCTAAAATGAGAGCCAAAGCAATTATCAGAAAACAGTGAAGCCTAACAGAATTTATTGAAGCAAGTCTTGAACAAGTTATTTGGGCAGAACCTAGTTTTTCCTAGTCACTCTGCTCATTCACGTGTCAATGCCCACAATATACAAAACCAGACTAGCAAGAATTAAGGTAAGCATAGCATGCGAAATCAAAAATTTGTAAGAGCTTCTGGTATCTTCTAACCAAAAGACTACCATCTTGATTCCTCAGAAATAAGCTTTGCTTCTTGGTGATGCTGCAAAACTATCCACTAACAGGTTAAACAAGATATTGTGCTGCCCAGTAACACAATTTATCAATGCAGACACCAATGCTGAAATAAAAATGCCATGTTTGTCCCAGACAAGAACCCCCCAAAACCTGAACAGGTAAGGGACAAAGTCTGGTTTGTACTTTTGTTATTAAAAGGCCTCACCAGCGCTGTACAACTCGTCAAAAGCAGGTTAGTCATTAAAACTCCTCTAAATCCTCACAGTTTATCAGAAAAGGCTCACACATTCCTGTATGCCTGATGACTATGGACAGTCCTCTTCTTAAAGGACACGAGGATGTTTTGCAAAGGCAGAGGACAAAACAAAGAAGCAGCTGCAATAAATACTACAGAAACAGAAGGAAATACCTGCACCACATCCATAGCACACCTTGAGATAGGTTCTACAAAGAGGAAGGAATTACTAAGACTGACATGCTGCTTTCCAGAAGTACATCTGTCACAGACAGAGAGCACAAACAGGCTGTTCCTAAACATGCGGGGCACACCAGTGGTCACAACACGTACTAAGATTCGGAGAGGCTTACTCCCAGGAGCAAACATGCATCTCTCGGTGATCTTTACAGCCTTGATGCAGAGAATGTGACTATTCATACCACCCACACTACAATGACAGCTAAGGTCCCATGACGAAGGAAGAACAAAGTCGTAGTGTACCTGTCAATCAGCTGGTTACGAATAATATCAAACAAATTGTTCTGTCAAGCAGTGCTGAACCTGTAACTGACAGTGACACGTACCGGGCGATCTGGCTTCCAGTAACAGGTTTTGCTTTCAGAAGTTTAACTCTACACAGATTGAGGGTCCCCTAGAAGCTCAGAGTCCCCAAGCAGTGGAAGGTACAGGGCACTCATATCCAGATACAGTGTCAATAAGATTAGTCCCAAACTTTGCACTGTTCCCACCTATTTTTAACCATTTCGTCTCACTTGAATTTGTTTTTAAAACCAGGACAACAAAAGTGCAAGACTTTGAAAATCATTTTATAAAGTATTTCATTTGCTCAAAACATTCTGACGTGTGTGAGCACCTATATGAGAAGGGAGGCCCACAGGCCTTGGAAAGAGAGGTTCCACCTTCACAGCTTCCCTCTGAAACCAAAGGTGTGGAGACCCGCTGCCTGCTGAGCAGCCGAAGGCTGCTCCCTGGTGCCTGAACTCTCCACACCGATATGCCGGAGGAGGCTGTGGAGATGAGCTGTAATCGCTCCCTGTAACATCATTCCATTTGCTTACAGCTCTATCAAGTACTAAAGTTGATATTTCCTATGTCATTTATCTGGATAGGTTCAAACTCCTCAAATCTGTCAGAATGTATGCTTGCTCCTTCTCAAATTCCATTGCTAAACAGAAAAAATTAAAAACCCAGGTTATGTCGATGTCACTAAAGCCCTGGATCCTCAGAATTTATACATCAATTATAGCAATCCAAACACTAGTGCCCCTTCAAAACAACCCTTAAGAGTTTAAACATGCAATTAGTATGACTTAGTTAATTCAACATAACTAGTTACTCCATACTAACTTGCTCTGTGTTAGTCCTCAACAAAGACCCAGCTGGTTAACCAAAAGTTACTCCTCCTTAAAGAAACATTTACATTTCTATAGAAAGGTAAGCATTTATGGCTGGAGCAGCTAATTTGACTGGAATGCGGTTCAGCAAGATCAGTTTTGAAGCTTGGCTGGCTGACTACAGCTGCAGTGTCTTACCCCTCCAGACCTGAAGTTGAAGTTTCACACCATGCAGCACTTCTGGAAAGCCACTGCTTTGTTGACACCATCCTATTACCTTTACAAACCCTGTTTTTTTCGCTCTTAAAACACACGTTCTAGCTCTGTGACACATATGTAAAACACTAGGTCACGTTCGTTATACAGACGTTGAATCTACTTGTGAGATCAAGGAGCATTTATGAAAAGAAACTCAGGCGTTCACCAGCATGAGCAGGTAGGGTGTTAAAAGTTCAATGCACTGGAATTAGAGGGCCACCAAAGAATTAATGAACTAGCACATTCATCAGCTTTTTCACATGCCTAGCAAGGTTTTGTTGGATGTGCACTTCCACAGCAAATTTTAAAATAAATTAAGTTTATTAACTTGAAAAGAGAATACTTGCAAGAAAAAAAAAAAAAGACACTTGAGCCCTTCCTCACCGAAGGAAAAAAAAAACAAAACCAAAAAAACCTCTTTCTGTCAAATGTCACATGATAAAAATACTGTACAAGTATTGCCGGGGGAGGATGAGAAGGGGCATATTCCACAAACTCTGAAAAGACATTCAGGTTTTTGCCTGTGTTTAATGGGTCAAAAGGGCACAAGCTCAACTTAATAGAAATAGTATTGACAGAATTTAAAATTAGCTTGATACAAAGGAAAATTCATTCCATGGCACATTTAATCCACCTAACAGCATATGTCAATAAAGAACAACATTTTCATTAGTTTGATATCCTGGGTTCAGGATGCACCTTCTGTCCAGAAAGAGACTCTGAAAGAACCAGCAGAAGATCAAATATACACACCTTCCATATTCACACTAAAAATAATAAATAAATTTTTTAAAAAAACACCAAATAACAGTCCTACAGCATGACTGGTGGAATAAGAGCCAATCCCATCTTCTCTTGAGCTGCCAGCTGAAATAAAACATAGCTGTAGTACTTCAAGGGACAGAAATAAATAGCTTGAACTAGAAGATAAATATTCATGTGTTTTTGTTTCATACGGATCTCCTGAAAGCATCAAACTGCAGTGTTTCATCTCTGAATGAAAGCTTCAGCAAGGATGAATCTTAACTGACTCATGAAATTAGGTTACCAACAACACTGGATCTAAAATCCCTATAAAAACTAGCCAAGAAGTCAATTTAATTGGCAATTTAGATACCTGCTGTAATTATTATGCACTTAAAATCTCTTCAGCTAGAGAACAGCTACACAGATGGCAGAATCCAGAAGAGGATTTTATTTACCAAGTTAGATCTGTTTCTTACTTCAAAGTTTGAACGTAGCAAGCATCTTCCACCAAGATGTCTTGGCAACATGAAACTCACTCCGCATCCACAGTAAGAGAAGGGCAACTTCCTTCTCAATGCTGTTAAACCGCAGAGAGGTCTGAGCAAAGGAGATCAGCTGAAGATCTGGCTCACTGTCATTCTTCCATTTCTCTGAGACTGCAGCTATCCCCTACTGAAAGCTTTAACATAGCTGGGAGTTATTAAATCCCAAGGGGACAGTCGAGTACCTGTACTGGTCCTGCTGGGATGGTTACATTTCCCTTCTAGCAGCCTGTATAGTGCTGCGCCTTGGATCTGTGACCAAAGCAGGGTTGATAACACACCCATGGGGTTTTTTATTGCTGAAGAGTGCTTACCCAGCATCAAGGGTTTCTTTCTCACTCTGCCCCCACAGTGAGCAGGCTGGGGGTGGACCAGAGGTGGGAGGCAACGCAGCCAGGCCAGCTGACCCGGACTGATGAAGGGGATATTCCTGCCATCTACCATCACACTCAGCAATAAAACCAGAGGGGAGTTTTGCAGGGGTTGTCGTTGCTTGGGGACTGGCTGGACACAGGTGAGCTGACAGCAAGTGATTGCTTTTGCATCTCTTTTTTTTTCTTTAAGTAAAGGTGGGAGACAAAGCCAAATAGAAATAGTCTTTCTACCCCCAAGTTTTGTCACTTTTCCCCTTGTATTCTCTCCCACATTCCACAGAGGGGGGGGAGTTGTGTGGGGCTCAGCTGCCTGGTCGGGTCAACCCATAACACAACCAGAGCAGCAAAGCATCCTAAATCGATCGTTTACAAAATCACAGAGTCATCTAGGTTGGAAAAGAGCTTGAAGATCCTCCAGTCCAACCATTAAACTCACACTGACCATTCTCAACTCCATCATATCCCTCAGCACTATGTCAACCTGAAAGCTGAACTTAATTTTAAAGCACTTGAAACAACAGCGGCAGCAAACTGAACATCTGAAAATTTAGCTTTGAACACATAAGCCAAACAGATTTTATGGCAGAGAGAATCATGTTCTGTTCTCTCAGGAATACAGATTTTTGGTGATACTTCACAAGAATGAGAGCCAACTGAAACGCTCGAAGTCTGGTTTGCAACTGAGTTTAGACTACAAAATTTCTTTCTGCATCTGAACAAACCACAATAATTTTCCCACATGCTAAGTATTACCCCCAGCACAAAGCTACAGTGCTCCTATCAGAAGTATTATTCATTGAACATAAAAATTGTAAAGATGAGACTGGACAGAAAATACCCTCACACTGCAGTGCCCAATTACCTATGGAACTGATGGCTAGCCCCAGTTTCACTTCAGCCAAAAATGTCGTTCTACAGCCAAGGATACTGGCTGGCAGAACTTCTACCAAACCTAACAAACAAACAGACCAAGGAAACTTGGTTCCAGCAGATTAATATTTTCTGATGCAGAACACTTCACTGAAATTCACACAGAACTCTGTAAATGTTCTCATTTTTTAACACTATATCAATATCTGAGACATTTCTCCACGTGGGAGCATCTGGTACAGCATTCTTTGGACTTTGTAGCCTTCCCGTGGAAACTATTTCATCCCCCACAACGGTAAAAGATCGCAAAATTCTGTTTTACATGCCTTCTCTACACATGATGCATAATGCCAGGTTTGACCATAACTGATAAACCAGCTCATTTCTAGCCACACTTAAAAAAAAAAAAAAAATTGGTAATTCAATACTGTATTTTTAAACTAGTTACTTCCTAGCAGTTTTCTGAGGATTTGCTTTATCTTATTTATAAGAGAAGATCGGAAGTAATCAATAACTCCAAGCACAGTGGCTTTGGACATGAGTATCAGTAGCTATGTAATTAATCATTTATGAACACTTCTCTTTGAACCAAAACTACTTCGAAGGTAAAATTAAGTATGCTTTAATATTTCTTATCACAATGTAACCACCCCTACAAACCAATCACTGAAGTCTATGGATGTAAAGACAATTACAGCACATAGCATCACTGGAGAAAACCCCTAGAACAGTAAAAATAGTTATAGGTTTAAGTTTATAGATCTGCCTACTCAAAGGCAGCTTTCAAGATTTCTGTGGATCCATTCTCTCCAGGCAGGTGTAGTTTCACATTTCTTCTGTACAAGGTATCTTACAAATCATTTTTATGGAGACTCTTAAACAATTATGATATCATATTGCAAATAAAGCAGGAGGACAACAGCTGAGTAACCTAGTGCAAAGCCTTACAGCACAAGAAACCGTATTTTTAAACCTACTAACGATTCCTCACACACTCAAATACTGCAGCATGAGCTCATGCACACAGTTAGCAGACTGTGTTAAAGAGTTTAAGATGACACCACAAATTTGCAAAATAACTCTTTAGAAAGTCAGAGTTATGCTATGGTTGAATTTCCTTTAAAGCTACATCTATAGTAGGTACCTAATGGATTCCAGTATAAGGGTGTTACTATGTTCCCTGCTGTCAAGAGATTAGGAAAGGGAAAAAAAAAACAAAAGGATAAACTTTGACTTCTCAAGACAGGACAAGTACCTCTAAAGAGTTCAGTTTTAATAAGAATCCACCCAGCTATCTTAGCTCAGTAACATTAACTCACTTGGATAATAAAACAGCACTTATAACTATGTTTAAGACAAAAATAAGACCATGTAAATAAAGTTATTTGCATCTCTAAAGATAGGTAGCGGTTTTGTTTCACTATTAAACAACCGTTCAAGTTTCACTGACTTTGTACAGAACCTAGAAAGAACACACACATGGGGGAGTTCTGCTCCTCTAACAAAGTTCTTGTTTCATCCAGTAAACAAAGATGCTGCTAAATGGACCATTACAAATAGGCTGGCGAGCTAACTTCTCCGTAGCCTTAACAGATACAAGTTTTATAATTGAAAGTTACTAAAAGGATTCTCATTCTCACTTGATTGCACTGACACACTGCAGGGAACATGGTCTACATCGGCCTCTGCCACTTCAGTGGCCAGAGCTGGTGAGGTCTGAAGTGAAGCACAGACACCTCAGAATTCAAACGCTTACCATCTTCAAACCTTCCACATCATCATTACTTTTGAACTATCACTACAATCGAAATCCAGTGAGATACACTAACAGATTCTTTGGGGAACCCTTAAAAAAAAGATTACTCAAGAAGAGTAAAAATAATGCTAGTAAAAATATAATAAAGTTAATGGAAACACATTTCTTGACAAACATCATAAGCATGCAAACTTCTTTGCGATACCCCAGAGGTTCACAGCATCCCAAGAGCCACAACCCTTATCTCATTTAAAACTCTGAGCAGCACAGCAAAAGAACTCAAACAAGAATGTTCCTGATCAAGGCTTCCATTCAGCCTAATGCCGAGCACAGATGTTATGTGTCCAATCGAGCAATATAAAGTTTAAGTATTGGACTATAAAACCAAGAGGGCCAAGATTAAAAGGTCCAGATGTATTTCTGCAGCTGCGGGCACAATTCACCTTTTGTGCACACTCCTGCCAGATTTACAAACAATCACAGGAAGACAACACTATCCAGCCTCCTACATTTTCTGAATGGATGGCTGCTGTAATTTACTAAAAATCTGTCTCATTAAATTACATGCATAATAAAATATACTGAAATAATCTAAAGGATCTGTCTAGACCAGCAAATGAATTTCCAATTGTAACTGTACAAAAAAAATAATCAAGTTTAAGCAAGCTTAGTCTATTCTTGTAACTTATTGATCCTGAAAATTAAGACATTATCTTTGTGCACTGAATCAACAATAAACTTTTGAAGAGTATAACTGAAAGTAATGATAAGCCACATTTGACACATTCTAATTGCTTACTGCTCTCATGCAACTTGCTATTACCAGCCTTTAAGAATACAAAGTAAATAATTACATCATCATATAGTCTCCTGCAAAGTAATTATTAAGAATTTGAGTATTGAGATGATTTATTTTTAATTCCAAGTTCTACAGTAGTCTATTCCATAAAATAATTTAAAAAATCATAAAAGAATCGATATCATGCATAACCTATTTCTTTTGCAAAAGGAAACATATCGAAGTCCTATATCTTCCAGGTACAGGGTGACCAACTTACTCATTGTTCTCACTTTCCAATTTATTCAGCTAGGTGGAGAAGTCCCTGTGATCAGTTACATACTCAAACTCAGCAAAAATATTCAAGGTGTATTTAAAGCATATTCTTTATATGCCTGATTTTGTGCATTTCTTTAAAAAAAAAAGTTCGAGGACCAAACATTTTAGTTATTTCACAGAGAACAGACTAAACACTAAGCATTTTAAAGCACCATATTAGCATCAGATACAGACATTTCTTACATCTTCGTGACTCAGGTGACAAAACTGAAGCTGAGTGAAAGACTAGAAAAAATGCCAACATGTAAACGGAAGTTCTAGTTATCAAGTAGCATGATGTAACATTGCATTGTTCAAGGACAAGTTACTTCAAATACCAAAGCTAATGAATTGTCTGCTTAAAAATTCAGTGTACTTGCATGAGAATCTTGCTTTCAAACAACAACAACAAAAAAAATCATCTGACTGGCACTACAAACAGTGATTTAAAAATATAGTCTTATCAAAGCAAAAAATCCTGATTGGTATGTTCTCTAGCCAACACTAAAGTAACAGAAAGAGAAGCTTTCCACCTTTGTTCTAGGTCAGCATGTGTGAAGTTCACACAGTAGAATTCACAAGAAGAAAGACTGAAAGAAATACCAGTTTCAAACATAAAACCTCTCCGCTTAAGCACATACATATCATAGAAAGCAGTAAGAGTATTAAAATCAATTTAATGAAACCATCCAACGGTGAAAATTACCCTCCATGCTCAGTTACCGAATCAAGTACATTTGCATAGATGTTAGCAAACAAGTAACTATGTGCACAGCAGTGTTTTTCAGTATTGCATCAACTGAAACCTTTAACCCATCTAGTCTTCAACTACTTGCAGGCATAGTTTGCTGTCTGATCATAATTTTCTACACTGAATTTTTGTGTTCTTGGATTTTACTGGCATGGCTGAAGAGCTAGTTTTGGAGAAAAATGGCATAGTTATTCCTGGACAGCAGATGTCTCAGTGTTTCCTTCTGAGCACTCCCTGAAGTTACAAGTTCATTATGGGGTGCTGTTGATTCAGGAAAGCAACATTAAGAATCACTCCCGATCTTATCCTAGATTACCCTCAACTTTCTGTCACGCGGTCAAACATTTGTATGACTTGACAACTATTTTAAGTAAAGCTATGCTTACAGTAACTGAAAACCCAGGGGGATACTTCGGGGAAAATCACTGCTTGGAATTTCTTGCTTCCATGCTAGTTCATCCAGTTCTCCTACTTCCATCCCACAGCACAGTGCTTCATGTTTGGAAGTTACCCAAGTCACTGCTTCCAGAAGTTGCCCTGAGGTTTTAGAAGTCCCAGAGCATATGGTGCAAAGTTTGTTAAGATGATACATATGTGGTTGCCCCCAGATGTCAACATGAACATGGAGTTACTGAACTCTGGAAGGCTAAACTGTAATGGAACAGATTTTTTTCTTGCATGCATAAGCTTTAAAAAAGGAAACACTGTAAGAAGAGTGGTACAGTAATGCTAATCTACACTGCAGATCTGTGTCTCCTTTTTACTCTTCACTTTTGAAATCTTAAACGAAGGCTTCATGTTTCAATTGAGAAAATTCACAGTAAAATGAGAGCAGTATCTGCTCATGTTCAACATGCTTTGGCCGGTACTTCCGAGGGGAAACACAAGGCCATAGCAGACATAAAAACCAGAAGGCAATTTCAAATCTACATCTGAAATTCTGGCCTGCAAGTGCTCCAGAGTAACAAATCACTTCCAAAAGGAATCCTGAATCCAAACATATAGTACAAACATGAATAATATCCAAATTAAATAAATGGCAACATAATTTATACCTTTGTTACCATGCAGAAGTTCTGGTGGCATGTTATTTAAAAAAAAGCCTTTTTTCCTGCTATTTTTCCCATCTTGCTTGTCTCCCTTTCAGGAGCTCTGTAAGAGAAACATTGAGTAGGTAACTGAAGAACAAAAAAAAAATACAGCCAAACTCAAATGACTGCTCTCTAGGCTCCAGCTGTGGCCTAAAAGGCCTCTTGAGGCTCCTGTATCGTGCTGAAGCTGAGCTCAACAGAGTCATCTTGGGAACTGGGTGTTGTAGACTCCTTTGCTAAACTATCAAGCTCCAAAAAGCAATCAGGAAAAAAAAAAAACCAAAAAACAACCTGAAAAATCCCTACACTAGGACTGACAGAGCTCCACTGACCTGCAACCTGGACCCTGCACAGCGATGTCCTTCAGCCCCCACTACCTGCCCCGTCCCCAGAGACGAGCCTCACGGCTGAGAAAGTGGTTCTGCCACCCAGCCCGCAGCTCGGGGCACCTGAGCTCTGCCGCCTGCGCTGAGACGTGGAGGGGAACACCGCTTCGATCCAACATGCTGTTGACTCAGCTGCACAGGCCTACGGCTCGCAGCACCCCCAGAAAAGCGAGCGAGTCAAGGATCCCGCGTCCGCCGAGCAAGAGAGCGCGGCGCCCGGGTGACCGCGCTCCCTCGGCCCGGGGACCGCCAGCGCCCGGCCGGCCCGGCCCCCGGGCCCCGGCCAGACTGACAGGACAGCCCGCGGCGCTGAGCAG
>NW_020799125.1:2430851-2437679 GCF_003259725.1 Athene cunicularia
CCTTGGCTCCAGAGACTCATCCCCCCTCTCTGCCCCCTCCTGGCAGGGAGTTGCCGAGGGCCAGGAGGTCTCCCCTCAGCCTCCTCTTCTCCAGACTGAACCCCCCCAGTTCCCCCAGCCGCTCCCCAGCAGACCTGTGCTCCAGACCCTGCCCCAGCTCCGTTGCCCTTCTCTGGCCACGCTCGAGTCATTCAATGGCCTTTTTGGGGTGAGGGGCCCAAAACTGAACCCAGGAATCGAGGGGCGGCCTCACCAGAGCCGAGCCCAGGGCTCAGATCCCTCCCCTGTCCCTGCTCGCCACGCCAGTGCTGACACCAGCCAGGATGCCGTTGGCCTTCTTGGCCCCCTGGGCACACTCTGGCTCATTCTCACCCCCCCAGTCCCTCTCTGACCGGCCGCTCTCCAGCCACTCCCCAAGCCTGTAGCCCTGCTGGGCGTTATTGTGGCCCAAGTGCAGAACCTGGCATTTGGCCTTATTGAAACTCAATGCAAAGCAAATATAGGAATTAGAATATTAATTCTGTAACACAGAACTTGTTCATCAGAGGTGGATACAAATAGTTTTTAATGGCTGCAAGGCCTGTGGGGAAATCTTCGCTACACCAGACCTCGGGCAGCAGAACAACTCACCTCCGCAGGGGATGGGAGAGAGGGCAGGTGGGGCAGGCAGGAGGGGACCTGTCCCGGTGGGGTGGCTGCATCTCCGGGGGGGAACCCGGGTGTGGGCACCACTTGAGTGCTCCTGCTGCAGAGCAGAGTCCAGCCACCAACACAGCACCATGAACGTTTTTCTGCTGTAGACACCTTGCAAGGAAAAGTGGTCAGAGGTAGGAATGGTGACAGAGACCCACATCGTGATGGGATTTATTCCTCCACCTGCACTTGTATAAAGTATGTTCTCAAAAGTGAGGCAGCAAAAATACAAGCCACTCTTTTGCTGTGTGGCTCCCTCCTGCCCTCCCCGAATACTTTACCTGGCAGGCTGTCTGTTGATTCTGGAGTATTACTCACCCCTCAATTTGCCGACAGCTCCTGGCCATCAGCCACCTGCTGACAATATACGAGACATGAGTTAACAGTGATAATGCTCCTTGCTCTGGCACAAATGTGAGGTTTTAAATGAAATCTCCACTTAGAATTCTGTCTCACACACATTGGGATGGAGGAGTGCTCTGGGGTGGGCACAGCTGGCTCTGAGGACGTCTGTCGGTCTCTCTGGATCCCACCTCGCCGTACTCACATGTTGTTTCACTCCTGCGTTCACCCAGGCAAAGTTACAAGGCAGATGTTGTTGGACTTTAGGGAAAAGAAATCTTTGGGAGGACTGGAGAATTTGTATCATTCCAAATCTGGTTTAAAGATTTTCCTGATTTGCCCAGAGAAGTGATTTTTTTTTTCCAGTAAACCCTGATTCAGCAACCCATTGCTGGATTGCTCAACATTATAAGCTCAATATTAAGCACAGAAATATTTCTACTGCAGCTTTTAAGCAAAGGCCCACAGGCAGAAAGTAAGCGTCAATTTAAATTATTTTCTGACTGAACGGGCCTTTGTCGTAAGTAAATAGCTGATCTGGAAGAGTTCTCCAAAGAGATAATGAAAAGAGAAATCCACTGATTAGATGACCAAGGAATATTGAATTTGTGTAGCTTTTGCAGGTCTTAATTGAAGGCGTGTGCATTCTGAGCCTGCCACAAAAATCATTCTCCCAGGCATTTCATGGGCATTTGAACTAAATGCCCATGCTTAGCGAAAAGAAAGCTAATTGACAATTTCTTCCTTTATTGAATATACAGGGGCTACTCTCTAGCAGTCTAAAATGACAAAAGCCCAAAATTGGACAGGGAGAAGAATCTAACTCCACATTTGTCTCCCTCCTGTGTTGGCAATGAGGGGAGAGAGCAGTTACCTTTTAAAGGAGATGGCATGGAAAATTTTGCCTGGCTGGCAAAAGTTTTGCAACGTTAAAAATAATTAAAATGGGGTTTTACAACGTAAAGTATTGAGCAACTGTCTCAGGCATAGGTGTAACCATCAGCTCCACCTATAATAAACCTGACTGCTCCCCTCCTTCAGAGCAACGCAATCCGCTTAGAAAACTGATCCAAACAAACCTTGTTACTGCAGCAGATTTACAAAACCCAAATTGCGACAGAATGAGAAAGGGCAAAATGGAAAAATGAAACACATTGATCCTGTGATGTAAAGATAAGGCAAGGAAATGTGACGTGTTACAGCAAAAACACTGATCATCTTTCACCAGTTGCATGTAAGGCAGAGAAAAATGGCTCTTCTCTCCTCCTCCAAATAAACCAGTGGCCAAAGGCAGCCCCCTCAGTCCCAGCCCGTGTGGGCAAGTGCTCACCTCTGCCACGGGAAGCTCTGTTCAGACAATGACTTCTTGCCAGGGAGCTTCAAACCCAAACCCATTTGTTTAGCGAATGCTCCAGCATCTTCTGCCTGATGTTGCACCGGTCCCTGCTCATCTGCAGCGCATGGCCGGGGCTCCCGGCACGCTGTCCCTCCGCGGGGCCGCGATGGAAGGAGCTGGGACTGTTCAGTTTGGGGAGGAGAAGGCTGAGGGGAGACCTCATCACTCTCTACAGCTCCCTGAAAGGACATTGCAGAGAGGTTGGTGCTGGGCTCTGCTCACAGGGGATTAGCGATAGAACAAGAGGGAATGGCTTTAAACTCCAACAGGGGAGGGTCAGACTGGACGTGAGGAAAAAATTTTCACAGAAAGAGTGGTGTGAAAGTGTAATGCGCTGCCCAGGGAGGAGGGGGAGTTTAAGGTGTGTTTAAGGGTCATTTAGATGAGATGTTGGGGGATGTGGGGTAGGGGAGAACTTTGTAGAGTAGGGCTGAGGGTTGGACTCGATGATCCCAAGGGGCTTTTCCAACCTGAATGATTCTGGGATTCTGTGATTCTGAGGGGGAGTGCCAACGACGTAGCATTGTCCTTATGGGCCAAATGTTCTTGGAAACACTCCCACTCCTGTTTACCAACAGCTTCACCTCAGAGGATATGGGGTTTGTCCACACCTGAAAGCTAATTTGGATTAGGGGAGGGTGTGAATTAAAAGTGCAGGAGCAATCCCAAAATATCTCTGGGCAGATAAGCCCTGAGGTATCCAAACAACTGGCTAAACATAACCATCACTAATTGCAAAATCAGTGGAGAAGGGAAATCAGTGTGCACAAGAGAGCAGGTCGTGCATCCCAGCAATGGCAGGAACAGGGCAGGTTTGGGTTTACCCTCAGCCATCAGCCACAGAGAGAGGTGGACGTGGAAGCAGGACGTGGGGAAGGAGCAAACGTCACGAGAGGATGAGCAGAGCTGCGGCCAGGAGCACAACCCACCTCTGGCTGGTGCCCAGCGTGTGGCACTGGCTGTCGGGCAGGAGCTCACCGGCCCAGGGCAGGTACCAGCCTGGGTCACCACGCTGTGCCCATGTGGAGACAGTGGTTTTCACATCCTGTTCTCTGCAGCTTCCTTGTTAAATATTAATTGTGATTATTATAGGATGTCACACCCCTGTCACACCATGCTGGAGGCTGTACAAACACGGAATAGAAGGAAACTTTCTGCCTTAAAGAGCTTGCAGTGGCAGCGTCTCCCTCTTCCCAAGTGACAGGAGGCTGTGACCAGATACAAGGAGCCAGACACCACTTTGCCAAATGGGAAAAATCAAAAGTCTTCCACAATCTGAATAATAATGATTTCCTGCTATAGCCTGTTTCATCTCAAAAGATGGACATTTTGAATTCTATTGATGGTGATAGTGTATTTCGAGCTGCTGGCACTAAAAAAGGGAAGATACTGTGAAAGAGCTAGTGTCACATAAATTTATTTAATATAAAAAAGACATTAAAAAAGTAGACATTGGTAACGCTGATAAGGCTTTAGTGAAAAAAATAGTAATGCTGAAACCACATGAATTTTAACCATAATCTTGAAGAAAAGCAATTCAAGAGAAAAAGGAATCCATAAATAATAATGAGGAACATGGCAAAAGCTGAATAAGTAGAAATAGCCAGTCTGTTAAAAGGCTGACTAAGCATGTTCTTTGTAACAGCATGGAAAGGAAAAGACACAACAGCCTGTATCCTCCGCTTCAGTGATAATTTCCCTGGGAGCTGCACCCATTCATCTGGGGGCAGCTCAGGGTCTGAGCCACTTCTCTTCAATATAAAATAAAGTTTTGAAAAACTCTGATAGCAAAGTTGTGAAAGCTTGAAAGCCGAAAGCAGGAAAGCTTCTTAAAACACATGCTTTCTCACAAAGACTAGATGTCACCCTCTGCTGAATCCTGAATTCTTCTAATTCCAGATATGACTTCTGGCACTGGAAACTCCCGTTCCTGGAGCCGAGTAGAGAAGAGCAGAGGGTTGCGCTCGGGATAAAAATAGTTGGGCAAAACGAGGTCCCTTCCATATCCCATCTCACCCTCCCTGGGATGGAAGCTCATCGTTTTCTTGTATCTCCATAGCAGAGAAGATGGAGATGGATCAGCTTTGACTCGCAGTTTCAATCCCCCCCCAGCTGTAGGGGGATACCAGAGCCCCCATGGAGCCCAACTTTTAGACACTTGCTCCCCTTGGAGCATCAGCTGTTTCTGTTTCAGGAGCAGATCTGAAGACGCTCTATTTTCCCAGTGCCCATGCGCCATCATGCTGCCACCAGTTGATCTGCCAGTGATCAGTGATGCTTTATAGCCTAATAGAGGTTTATTTGTGAAACTTGGCCACAAGAGCATCTTATTTAGAATTAATTACAATGTCTGGTTTTAGCTATGTGTACAGCAGTATGGCAAGTTACCCTTGTACTCTTTGGACCAAATTTCTGTCTACGGATGGCAGTACTTACATCAGAGATTAATTCAATGGCTTGTATAATGCTTTCTTTCTGGAAATTCAAGTCAATAGAAGCTAATTATACTTACTGATGCAAGATCAGAATTGACATATGAATAAATTGTGCTGCCTTGGTAACTTATCTCTGTCCCCAGGATCTCACTCATCACAAGCAGCTGAGCGGGATGGGAGTACATGAGGCAAGAAGAAGGGATGCTCCTCACAGCCCACAGAGTAAGGGATATTTTCCTTTGGATATTCCCCATGCCATGTCAGAAAGTCAAAGATTTCTACTGCCCAGGTAATATGGAGGTGTTGGTGATGTCAGGTAAATTGATTTCATTATTTACTGGATTAGATAATTCAGTAGCACAGTATTTCCCCAAGTCAACACCAGTTCCCTTTCCATTTTGCTGGCTTTGTGGATGAATGGACAGCAGAGGAGTGTTTCCTGTGGCATGTACATGTATTTTTTGGGTGTTCCTGATGACACATCTACACTGTGCCCCAGAGCATGGGGAAGAGCCACCAGGGCTGGCAGAGGACACAGCACAAGGACAACTGCCCTCACACCCAGGCTGCCACCTCCTCACGATGCAGCACAGAGCTCAGGCATCTGTTGTTCCTACGAATGGGCACATGAGAGTTCAGCCCTGCAATTTTGTAAAAAATTCCTGGATTTTAACCCTGCCACTTGTGGTTGACAGCAACACCCTGTGAAAGAAACAAAACCAAAAACAAAACAAAAAACCACTGGGTATAATAGACTGTAAGCTTTACTGATAACACTATAAACTGTTTCAAATCAATTCAGCATGTAGTTTTCTTTAGCTTTGTAAAATTATCACCTGTGATCCAGCAAATATTTGTATGAACACATTACTTGCTGGGACAGTCTACTCTACTGAATGTTACAAAGTCCTGTTTGCTGGTCCCTAGGCAACCACTAAAATAAACTAATTAGTAACTACAAATTCACACACATCCATCAAAATAAGATCAAGATTAATTTTATGTTTCCTCAGTACCTTCTATGCTTGAAAATTAGCATCTAAACTTTCCCCAAACAAATTCTAATAATTTACAGATGGGTTTTAAAAATAAGTATAAAAAGGGACTCATCATGAAATTCCACCCCAAAAAAAGAGGAATAAAATAGTTAGGATATTTGAGCACGAACAAAAAAAAAAAAAAATCAGATCCTGTCCCAGACTCTGTCCCAGATGGAGCTGGGAAGTTTGGCTCTGGATCTGAAGTCTGCTATACAAGCACTCCCTGACAAGCAGACAAACTAATGTGCCTCCCTCATCAGCTTCTGTGTCAGCTACAGCTGACTCTATTTACTTTTAGCCCAGAGGAGGAACTGGGAGCAGAAGGAAAAGAAAAAAAACCCTTCATTGATATTCACAATGATGTCTTACATGTCCAGCATTATTTTTGTCCAAGGGAGCTCTTTCAGAAAATGGGAGAAAACAAGTGATTAGGTGGAAGAATGGCTGTCAGGAGTGAAGAAAGGACCCTGTGGTGGAGGAAGGGGCTGTATTACTGTGTCTATTAAAGTTCCATGGATCATTTTGATTACTGTGTGTATATTTGGTAACAGCAAAGTAAGGTGGACTCAGTCTGGGCGCTGTGGAAAACCAGGGTTTGTACCTTAACCAAGCTAAATGCCGAATGAGACATCTCTAATGATGAAGGCAGATTGGTTGAATTTGCAGCTGGCAAGTAGCAGTTCCCTCATCCTGGTGGTGAAAGACGAATAAAATCTCTCCTTGTCCCCATTTCCATGCAAAAGAAATGGTGTCCTGAACCCAAAGGACAACCCTGCCCCAGCCTAGGGACCTGCGCTGAGGGTAGCGTTTGCCACGGGTGGAAGTACAGCCACTGAGCTCTGCAAAGGCAGGAACCATCCCCCGGGGGTCTGCCTGGCTGGGCGGCCAGCATCCCTGTTTCCCAAGCACCAAGCATGAATGC
>NW_020799125.1:2437729-2441323 GCF_003259725.1 Athene cunicularia
CACCACCCCCCAGCCATCCCACCCCAGCCATCCGGCCCCACGGCCGCGGGCAGGCGGGCAGGCAGGAAGGAGCCCTGCCAGCTGGCTGCCTGCTAAGGGTTTCCAGCAGTGAGAAACTGCTCGGCCTGCATCTCTGCCCAGGGCTCCTTTCACATTTTGATTGATTCCTCGTCAGCGGGGAAGAGGACCTGGCTGGGAGGGGAGGAGGAGAAGCCCCTTTACCTGTGCTCGGCTGCTCTAGGTACAAAGCACACTTGCATTTTTCAAGCCCTGGCATTGGGAAGCAGATTTTGCAGGTACTTTCTCCTCATTTACACGTAGGAGGGTCCCTCCTTGGCTGACGGAGCTCAATTTTGGCTCCAAGTATGGCATTTACACTGGTGTGAATAATGTCCAAGAAGGCACAACTCACAGGAAACTTCTCATTGACCAAGATGTGATTCATTAGTAGGCTTACACTGTCTGAATTAAAACAGCATTACAAAAAAAAAATCAATGAAACCCCAGGCTGTCTGGCAACCAAGTGCCCCAGTAACCCTGACGCGCTGGTGGGGGATGACCAGGACTTCTTGCAGGCTGCTGCGGTGCCGGGGCTGATGCAGCCCCTCAGGTGGAGAGCTGGGGTCTGCTGATGGTGCAGCTTGAGGTGGGTCCAGCTGAACCATCCTCCCTCGATGGCTCTCCAGATGTAGCCACTTGGGTTTTGGCAGTGACTTTACACAGACCAGAAATGACCCTTCTCTGGGAGCATGGAAACAGAGGGAAGGAAGGAAGGAGTAGGATGAGGAAGGAACAATGACAAATGAGTCTCCAATTTCCTCGAATAAATCATAGAATCATAGAATGGTTTGGGTTGGAAAGGACCTTTAAAGGTCACCTAGTCCAACCCCCTGCACTGAGCAGGGACATCTTCAACAAGACCAGGTTTCTCAGAGCCCCGTCCAACCTGGCCTTAAATGGTTCCAGGGATGGGGCATCTGCCACCGCTCTGGGCAACCTGTGCCAGTGTTTCACCACCCTCATTGTAAATAATTTCTTCCTTATATCTAGTCTGAGTCAACCCTCTTTTAGTTTAAAACATTACCCCTTGTCCTAACACAACAGGCCCTACTAAAATGTCTGTCCCCATCTTTTCCGTAGCCCCTTTAAGTACTGAACGGCTGCAGTAAGGTCTCTCCAGAGCCTTCCCTTCTCCACACTGAACAACCCCAACTCTCAGTTGCCCTAAACAAAGAGCATCCACTCCAGAAGCACAGAGCAGAGGTCTGGGAGGATGGACCTCAAAGGGAACCCCAACTCCTGCTTCAAGTTAAAAGTTGTAGTGAGGCTTGTTGTGACTTACCTCATCTGTGCCTTGGCAAAACCCTCCACTTGTCCAGGGCCTGCTGTGACATGGATCACTTTCCCAGCCTAATTCTCTTCCCACCTATTCCATGCAAACTCATGAATTCAGGTGCATGGCCCCAGACTGTGACCCCATGGATACCCCACCACTGTTTCACCAGACACCACCAGAGGAGGGTCTCCTGCACACATCTGCATGAGCACAGGCAAAACCAAACACGCAGGGGCAACTGGAAAGCCAGGCAAGAGATGGGGACAGTTGGGGGAGAAAATTTCAGCCCACGAAGCGTGAGCACAGGAGCAGCCACACCCGCCTCACTTGGGTTGTGCCATACGTGGTTCACCTGATGATGCCCAGCAAGCTCAACCCTCTGTCCAGCTGTAGAGGGGAATAGATATACCCCCAAGAGAGGGATGTGGTGAAATTGGGCTTTCCAGATTCGCAGGCACTGAGGTGGTAAATGCAATGGTTGGAAACTAGACAAATAGCCATCCCTGGCAGTGCTCGGAGCAGCGCTGGGTGTTTTTCTAGCCCAGAGAGGGATTAGTCCAGAGGGGCCCTATGCCAAGTGTCAGAGAGGAGACACAAGTGCCCTTTCAGCCATGGTGAACTTTATCAGGTTTTCAGTAGGAAAAATAGATTATCTGCTCACAACAGCAGCCTTGTGAGGCTGCACATGTTCTCACCGCTTCAGGGAAACAGAAGTGGAAGGGCTTTTTCCTATCTTTTATATGTGCAGCCGCTATTTAATGTAAATGTACTTACCAGAAATTGAATAACTCCCACACGAGTAATTTTATACCCATCCAACATTTAAATTATGAATGCAATAATCTGCAGCACCATGAGTTACAAAGCAAGGCTAGAATTCCCGAGGCAAAGAAAAGTCTATTTTTAGACCTTTCAAGCTGAAATTTTTACTAGATGTAGAAATTTGCTTCCTTCTGCTGCCTAGGGTGTCAATCTGCATTAAAAGTTTCAGGGTTTTGTTTTTCAGACTTTAGGGTGGTGCCTGAGCATACACCACCAAAACAAACCAGATACTTTCTGCCACCCATCGCTGAGGAGAGGGTGCAAGAAGGAACCCCCCGTACATGGCTCTGCAGCTCCGCTCGGTAACTGATTGCCTAATGGGGTTAATCTTGAGACCACGGGGAAATGATGAAATTGCTGGTTTCCCTTGATGACATCCTCCAGCTGGGATGTAAGCTGCCTCGGGAGTTGTGTGTGTCCTCCTCGAGCAGGGGCTGTGCTAACCCCCACCAAATCATCCCAGTTTTAGTCCGTGTAGCTGACAGCAGCTGTACAACGCTGCTGTCTAGAGATTTCAGAAAAGATGCTCCTGACTCATATTTGCAAATGCCATCTAAATTCAGGGGTTATTTTCTTCTCTAGATTTTTTTTTTTTGAGGTTTTTTTTCATATCACAGGGACTTGGTGTTTAACTTGTTGCTCTTTTTCTGTGTGTGCTACCCAAGAGAGACCAAAACACAGCGCAAACCTCTTGTCACCCACTCATATGTGGCAGTAGAGTGAAATAAATGAGGGAGAAAAGGAACAGATGCACCACAATACCCAGAAGCATCTTTCTGCTTGCCCCCATGAGGGCTCTGTGTCATCCAGAGCACAGAATAAGCACTAGTTCAGGATGAGCAGCTCAGGGGTGGATGACTTTTCGCATCACATAAAGATGTTTATCAGCAGGGCTGATAATAACTGGTTGGCAAGATGTGATGCTCCTTCCAAATCAGGACTGCAGAGTAATGCCTTCCATGCCAAGCTCTGTCTGATTTACAGCGGGGTGAGAAATCCCAGCCCTGGCACTCTCCAGGCAAATCACCCCATCACCCTTTCTTAATCAAATGTTGCCAAAATGGGAGTGCTAGTACCAGCTTGTCTGCCCAAACCCAGCTGTGTGGCCCCTCAGTGGCAAGAGCTAAGCACCATTATTCTGCCTCTGTATATCATATATGGACCATGTACAGAAACAGATGCTAAATCTCTGTAGAAGCCCAAGTTCCCCAATACTCCATGAAAAACTCTAGCAGAGTAAATGAACTTTAATTTCCTCCCCTCTGCAAAGAAATATGCTGCTTTCCCTGATGTCATCAGGCTTCAGCTGTGCTTGGGAAATAAGTACCAGACAGTAAATCCAAGCTCCTACTTATAGAAAATCCCCTCAATTACTGTGTCTGAAGGACTCTCCAGCTTGTAAGACACTGAGCACCTGATTGGGAGTGTTTGAGGAC
>NW_020799125.1:2441373-2449974 GCF_003259725.1 Athene cunicularia
AAAAAAAAAAAATTTGGCAAATGGAGATCCAATTCTTTTAAAATGTTGTCTTTTTTGAGAAGTAGCAGCAACAAAAATTACATAAAGATCAAAGAGAAAGGAAGCTGTACTCACAGACAACTCAAAAATAATAAGGGACAGTTGCCGAGCAACTCTCCAATGCAAAGTATTGCTATTTTCTGGTAACTCCCCCATCTGTACAAGAGGGATGGTGTCTAGTATTAGTCAAAGAAAAAGTCTGTGTGATTGCTTCAGTACAATTAGATCTAAGGTCTTTGCAAACAGCTCCTATCAATCAACCTCAAGCTATTGATCTTACATCTAAAGCACTTATTGAAAAATAAATTATGCTTTTTTGATCTAATCAACTATTAAGGATTCTTTTCTTCCTTTTTGAGGCTGGGTAAATAAAATTCTTCCATCAGAACTTGCTTAATAATTATTCTGGACACACAGTGGACCAAATCCTGAGTGAGAAGCAAAGTGATGACTCAGAAACCAAAGGCTGATTTCTTTTTCTCTGGTCTTCTTTTTTTGTTGGAATAGCTATTCTTTAACCAGGCGTTCACACGATTTGGTGCACAATGCTAACTGCATTCCCATAATCAGGGTATTGTCTGTTATCTGCCTGGAGCCGCAAAGCACATGTGCCACGGGGCTCTGCCTGCTTCAGCGTGGTACCCGAGGATTTTACCTTCCTCCTCCCGCAGTCGGTTTGTCCCTGTCCTGCTTTTGTGTGGCTGCTCGTGATCGGTTCCAGATACAAAAATGCTTTCGTCCTCGGAAGAGGGGCAGCGGGTATCCATCCGTGGGGACCCTCCAGCATCAAGCTTGCCCTGGCACTATCAGATGGCGCGTGGCCTCAGGAAGGGCTGGAAGGTGCAGATGCACTAACAACTCCATAGCAGGGCTGGGACCTAAGTCAGGTGATCACAATCCTTTGCTCCTGTTGGGGTCTCTGGGGAGATGTTTAGATCCCTGATAGCCACGGAAATATGTCGCTTCATCTCGTTTGGTCACAGAAGTGAATAAACTTGAGGATCCAAAAAGTGAGGAATTAGCAAGACTACCCCGGGGCTGATGCAGGCAAGCCGGGCAGGGAAGCAGGTCGGTGTGTTCCGCTGCCTGCCAGCGCACGTCTGGAGCACGAGGCCATGGCCCACCGCCTGCAGCCCCTTGTCACACAGAGGAGAAGAGCCCACAGCTCTCCCGATCCCACAGAAATGGGGAGACCCCACTTTTCCATCACCCTCTCCGGTGGGGCGGGATGGAGATGGGACTCAGCCGTGCTGGGAAGGGTCCCTGCGGGCATCCTGGGAGCGGGGTCAGGCACAGGATCGGGGGCCAGCCGAGCCCCCACACAACACTTCTTCCCAGAGAATGGACTTGAGGCGAAACAGATACTTGACCCACACTGACATCGGTGCGGCAGGGCTTGCCCTGATATTTCCCAGTGGTATTTTTTAAAATACCCCTTTGAAAGCAGCACAGCCAGCTCAGCTCTGCCTCTTGGATGTTGGCAGGCTGCCACCCTTTAATTAAGTCTGCTGTTATGTCTAACGCTGGTGGCAGCGTTTCAGGGCAGCAGCAAGGAGGCTGTGGGAATCAGAGCAGGAGATCAGGTGGCTTCGGAGCTGTGTGATGACTTAGACCTTCGAGCTAATATGCCAGAGTAATAGTGTCAATATTAACACCTTCGCTGATCAGATCAGCCGGTGAGCACAGATCCGGCCAGGGCATGGAAAAACTCCTTCACCTGCAGGGAAGAGGCAACTGGGAAGAGAGAGCATTGGTTTGAAACCCAGCTCCTCACTTCATGGCACAAACTGTGGGGAGAAGTGCTGCCAGAGCCCTTTCCGAGTCCCCTGGTACCACGGTGTCTGCCCGAAGCATGGAACCAGCTCAACAGGCGCAAAGCCACACTCACCTATGCCCTGAGCCCATGGGAAACCTGCACATCGGGGGCTGCTGCTAGTCTGTGCCCAGCTGAGCTGGGCCTGAGATGAACTTCCAGCCCAAGCAAAAGGAGTGGCGACTGAGGATGATGCAGCCTTAGCAGCTCTCACTGAGCTGGAAACCAGACCACAGGTCAAGTCTGGGTAGTTTCGCCTCCACTTCTGGCTGTTCTGTGTGCAGCAGCCCAGATTCATACAATTTGACACACACCCCAATAACATCAGAGTCTTGACCAGTTGCATTTCACTGTTATGGAGCCTCTTTTTTTGCAAGATACAACTTCGTTTGGTGCATTCTTCAACCTCCCTTCTCCGCACACAACCTCCTGAGAGGAGAGCTCTGTTCCTCTCCGGTCCACCCAGCTGCTGTGGTTGTGCAACCCCAAAATTGCACTTTTACGCCAGCGTGCAGCGGCCATGGCAGGGGACACGGTGACGAGGCCCAGCAAAGTGTGTGCCCACCTCAAACCCAGGTGCTACAACTCCCTGTCCCCACTGTCAGCTGTGTCCTGCAGAGTTGCGAAAGCAGAAGTGGATGCTTTGGAAAATCAGCCTCACATTGCAAAACTCTGTGGGATCTTAATTGGAGTGTGGGACTCTGCTTCCACCAAGTGATCAGCAGAAAGAAGAGGAGAGAAAAGCCTGTTCAAGGCGGCACTTGTGTAACTGCAGACTGGTGTGCGGCACCCTGAGATTTGTATTCTGCCTCTTGATCTTCGTCAGCTGTACCCCGCTGCCCTGGAGAAGCTAATCGCTCCCTTGTCCCCACAAGGCAGGCTGATTTGATCTGCTCTGCTTGCACATAATGTCATAGACAGAGCGGTGTTGCAATTAAATATTTTTCCCACTCTATGCTAATAAGCAGGAAGAGCTAACAGAATGCACAATGGCAGATAATTACAGGCGAGCAATTACAGACACAATCCTCTCTCCTCCTTGTCCTTGCACTGCTTTTTCCACTGCTCCGCACTTGCCGTGATCCTGACACAGCGACCAGAGCTGTGAAGATGATGAGCAGAGCAATAGAAAAGCTCTTTGAAGCAAATCCCTGAAGCTCCATCAGACCTGATCATCTCTTCTTGTTATGCTTCTGCAGGATTAAAAAAAAAAAAAAAAAAAAAAAAAATCTTAATTGTGATAATTGAATTAAAGGAATATTATGGAATATTTCCTGCTTTTTTTTCAAGAGGGTCTGTAAATTTGCTAAAACTTTTTGCAATCTATCTGCTGTAAATAGCAACCAGTGTGATTTCCCAATCGCTTTCATTTCTTTCTTAATACTGAGTGTCTGTTTAGGAACTGTTTTGTCAAAATACTGAGCTCTTTGCACAATTAATTTGGATGCAAAACCCTGCCAGTGTGTGCCAATGCTCAAAAAAGGGCTGTGACATGCTGGAGAGATCACACTTATAACGCTGATGCATGAGAACAAATAAGCACATTTTTATACAAGCAAGCTTGGACAGGATTGCTTTGAAAGTGGTGAAGTGCTTTAGAAAAATGCCATAATATTCTTAAACACCAAGTGTCACATGAAATGTTATTCAGAATCACTTCCCTCTCCTTCCCAACCTGCCTGCAAACAAGTATGATCCACAAAGCCTGGCTGTGGGCGCTGGGAACAGCATCAGCTGCATGTGATGTATTATTAACAACTGGAATTATTATTAACTCCGTTTCAGAAAACTGCTCAGAACTGATCTTGGTGCCTCTACGCACAATTGTTTGCAAAATGACAGACTGTCGTTTGATTTGGACAATTCATCTTGTACCTGAGCAAATGAAATTAATTTATCGCCGCGCTCTGCGATCCCTCCCCTTTTTTATTGCACTGTGTTGTGGTGTTGGACAACACTGACAGATGGCAGGAAGAAAAGAGTAGGGGAAGCAGCATCTGAAGCGACAGGTAGAGCCTTTCCCGCAAACCACCTAACTCACAGAGTTAAAGTGGAGCAAGACAAGGGGAAATTAAAAGAGAAATTGCACCAGGGCCCTGGTTGGGAGGTGGCAGCAGGATGGCGGGAGCGGTGAGAGGTGGGTAAGGCAAATATCCCAGCTCCTCACCCTCTGCCAAAGCTCTTAGCCACCAGGGAAATACTAAAGGCAACCAGCACCAGTTTGGTCCCCTCCTCCATTCCCAGTTGCCCTGACTGTGCTTCCCCAGCTGGCCCCTCCGCCAGCCCCCGGAGCACCCCTTTGCCTGCAGGGACTCATTGCTTCTTCTCGCCTTCAACATCAGGTTGGGAAATAGGAAAACCACCTCTGCACAGTGGCCAGAGAGATACCACCAGGCCCCGTGGGAGCTCTATAACCACACAAACCCGCCGTGCTCTCACTCCGGAGACAGGTCTTCATCTTGTTCTTCTTTTTGCTCCTCTCCTCTGTTTTCCAAGCAAATTATTGAGGGCTCCTTCACTTGTCTAGCACCAACACAGTCTTCATCAGCTAATACTACCCGCAAAAATTGCACAATAGTTTTGTGGCTGATGTTCATTTTCAAGCTTCCCGGTGTCTCATAGGCCCTGTGAAAATAAAGGAAAGAACAAAAGAGACAGGTGAAGGATTATTTCTTGCTTCCCCTCCCCAACTAACAGGCAATGTTTCACAGCCTCTGCATGGCAGAGAGGCGTGAGAAGCAACAGGGTAAGAGGAGTTTCTGTGGGTGCTTGTTTTGGGATAGTCAGGTAGGGATTGTTGTGCAGGCTAAAAGGAGACCTGGCTCCTGGCATCCCCCGAATTCTTGCTCCTATATATGGGAGCAGGAAAATCACTGACTGACCATCATTCCCCGAAGGTGCAGGATCCAATCAGCGACCCTGTGCGTTACCAGCCATGCTGAGGCGGAGGACAACAAGCAGGATGATGGCAAACACCCTCTGGAAGGAAGACCCAGGTCCTGCACAGCTTGTTTTCCTACAGCTCTTGTGTGATTCAGTCCCTTAATTCACACCGGAGGTGTCTAACGTTGTTCCTTGTCCCGCGGCTTCTCCCAGCACCCACCTCCCGCCTCCAGAGCAGCTGCACCCTGGTTAGGCAGAGGTCAGCACTGGCAGGACGTGATTACTTATTGCAGAGAGGAGGACTTTCAGTTTTCATTTTTTTTCCCCATTATTTGTTCCAGAACGTTCTGAACTCTGCTAAGTTCACAGCAACTGCTAGATTTGGTGACAGCTCTGTAGCATTTGGAATCCCCCAAAGACAGCTTAGCTGAACGGTTTCACAAGAAGAGGAGTATCATAAGTGCAGTCAGGAAAGTGAGAATCCTGTTATTTACAGGAGCAAACTCCCTCTCTTTACAGAGGAACAGGCCAGAAATCTCATTGAACACCAAGCTGGGTGGTGAGATGGATTTTGTTGCTAAAACCCCAATAAAAACAGACCCACTGGAGGTTTCAGCCCCTCTCCAGACACAGGAGGGCTCTGGTTCCTTTGCCCTGTACTATTTCTCTCAGCACAAATCCACATGACTGGCTTGTCTAGAGGCCAAAGCACTCCAGCAATGTCAGTTTGGGCTTGGAAGGGGAGAACGGTGGATACCAGCACAGGGAAAAACATTCCGAACTTCATTGCAACTTCACCTGCTGTGAGCTGATGCTTCCTAAATGCTTTGTCTTCCTCCTGTCACCGTGTCCCTTTTAATCCCTGTTTCCCATGCTTTTGTAGTTGGATGCCTGACAACGTCTCTATTAGTCTCTGCTGCCTTATAATGAACATCAAAAGGAGGCTGGAAAAGATGAGGAATCAGAGATAAAGACCTAGAGAAATAGCTAAGAGAGGAGAATACATTAGGCACATCGAGGCCCAATATGAAATACATTTTCCATCTGCCTTTGTGAGACAGATCTAAGGGCAGGCTTGGTATTGTCACAAGCAGCCAAAGATGGGGGTTGAAACAGGGTTTTTTATGAGAAAAGCCAGGAGTCAGGGAAAATTCTTGTACAGATGAAGATCTTCCTAAATTAGACTTATCTGGACACTCTAGGCGATGCTGGGTCAGGCTTTGGAAGGCAACGGGTAGGTGGGGGGAGCTGCATCCCCTAATAGCAACCTTGTAATGGGAGCTGAGCAGAATCTGGCCATTCAAACATGGAAAAGAAGGGTCACGGTGGCTCACAGGGTGTGGAACAGGGAGCCTGGCAGAGCTGATGAGGACTGGAAGGACAGAGGGATGATTCCCTCTCCCCAGGAAGGGAACCTTCCATCAGAGAAAATCCACTTGATAACCGACTATGAAGCTGTTGGACCTTACAGCCTTTCACAGAGTGCCCTTGAACCTGCTTTTAGAGGCACAGCCACTTGGAATTCCTGCTAAGAGTGACAATAGCAGCACCTCTGGTAACTTTTGCCTGAGAGCTCACCCGTGGGATCTCTCAGGAGACAGATCTGTGGGTCAGCCCATGGTGCCCGTCTGACAGAAGTGCCAGTCACAGCCCGTAACCATACAGCGACTGTTTGGACAGGCAGCTTTGGTCCAGCCAAGCCAGTTCTGCCTGCACCTCCGCTTGTAGCTCCTACCTGCCCAGCATCTCCTCCCTGCCCTCCTGAGCAGCAGAGCAGAGTTGTCCTGTCCTCTCGGGGACAACCCCCATGCTCCAGATGAGGTCCCCAGCGGGCACGGAGGTCACCGGTGCGGAGCCATGTACCCATCCCAGGGCTCTGTGAGTGCAGTGCCGGGCCATTCTCAGGGGCTGCGTGTAAACAGGAGCCTCTTCTGTTTTTCACGTCTGGCTCAGGTGAGGCACCCCCTGCCCTAAGAGGTGCAGCCCCGCCTGGAACCATGGAGATTGCCCTGCCTGCATGGGCAGGGGCTTCTGAAGGGGGTGCCTTGGTGAATGAGGGTGCTGCCCATAGGACCTGGACAGATGCTGCTGCATCATTTCACAGGAGCCATTGGAGAGGGAGAGATTAACAAGAAGATTCCGTCCCTCCTGGCTAAACACTGTCCAGCATCCCGGAGACACCAGGTTTCATTATCAGGGGCTCTGCAGAAGTCAAATTGTCAAATAAACAAATTAAGTGAGCTAGACTGCTGATGTTCCTAATCACAGCAATAAAGATTTTGTTTGCCTTCCACTTTTCAGAAAAATACCTTTATTTCTATACCGCGTTGCTTTTACAACCAGATGTGCTTGGGAAATAAGTACCAGACAGTAAATCCAAGCTCCTACTTATAGAAAATCCCCTCAATTACTGTGTCTGAAGGACTCTCCAGCTTGTAAGACACTGAGCACCTGATTGGGAGTGTTTGAGGACAGCTTCTGCTCTCAGCTACACTGGCATGACTCTGAAAGAACTCTCTTGGTTCAGTCAAGTCGTACAGAGACAAGACCAAAGTTGTATTCATATTTCTGCTTGGAGATGATCTGGCAGAATGAGAGCTGCGTTGTCCTCCCTGATGCACACAATGAATCAATGCAGTTGCATCGTTGTAAGGGAGAAGGGAATTGGGCCCTTGTTGAGCAGTGGTAATAAATTAAACTAAATTAAATTTTGATACATATTAGAGATATGTTAGTTACTATATAAAGTAATATACTTAATTAGCCCAGGAAGTCTGTTCAATATTACATGAGGTTACCAATGAGTTCCCCGTGGGCCAGCGGGAAGCGAGAGAGCTGACATTTGTAGGTCTTCTCCCATGAGAACCTGGTGGTAGCTCGGAAGAAAACCATGGACTCCACAAGTGGGCTTAAACTCTACCTCTCTAATTGCTTAATGTCATGAAGTTTGATGAAGTTTGATGAAACGTTAAGGAGCACGATGCGCTGCAGCTTGCAACAAAGCCCAGAGAAACTCAGCTCATTTCTCTGCAGCTGCTCCGTTTTTTTTTTTTTTTCCATCTGCCTGGGAACAGCACTGGCTTCAGTTAGAAATTGTTTAGTCCTTCCCAAATGTCTTCATGTCATTCCTAACCTACACCACTTACTGCCATTAAGAGTATTAGGAACGAAGCCCAGCCCTGCTTCTTTAAACTGTCCCCTGATGGAGTACCAAATTTAACTGATAGTTTTTCAACAGAGCTTTAACATTTACTCCTCCGTGTGGCAAAATGCTTCCAGCGTCATCAGTAGCAGCTGTATATGGACATCATGACTTGTTATTCAGACCCTGCTGTCTCTCTGTGAAAATATCTATTGGTCTTAACACTGGCCGCCAACTCAGTCCAAGCTGACAGATGCAGGATTACTTTTGGTTTTATTCCCCTTGTGCTCTGAAATTTTCATTTCAAAATGCAATACTGAATTGTCCTTGACAAGAACCAGGTGTTAATTCTGATCAGACAGCTATTTCATTACTAACCGTATTATTCACCCTGCTCTGCTGTGTTTTCCTCACCCAGAGTAGCTAAACTCAGCGTTTTCGTGCTCACAGAAGTGCGGTTGGTTTGCACAAGACTAGAAATGTGACTTTCTCTGATGACAACATGATTTGTAATTTTAAGGAGTTAGTTCCCAAGAAGCTCATGACGGTTTGGGACTGGTCCAACTATGAACAGTCTCCCTGAGCTAAAGAATACATTTTTGGACACTTTGGAGTTTGGGTTTGCAGGTTACAGCTACAGCTGGGAATGGAGAGAGAAGGAAGGAGAGGGAAGGAGGGGGAAGGGAAGGCAAGGCAAGGCAAGGCAAGGCAAGGCAAAAGGGAA
>NW_020799125.1:2450024-2456978 GCF_003259725.1 Athene cunicularia
AGGGAAAGGGAAAGGGAAAGGGAAAGGGAAAGGGAAAGGGAAAGGGAAAGGGAAAGGGAAAGGGAAAGGGAAAGGGAAAGGGAAAGGGAAAGGGAAAGGGAAAGGGAAAGGGAAAGGGAAAGGGAAAGGGAAAGGGAAAGGGAAAGGGAAAGGGAAAGGGAAAGGGAAAGGGAAAGGGAAAGGGAAAGGGAAAGGGAAAGGGAAAGGGAAAGGGAAAGGGAAAGGGAAAGGGAAAGGGAAAGGGAAAGGGAAAGGGAAAGGGAAAGGGAAAGGGAAAGGGAAAGGGAAAGGGAAAGGGAAAGGGAAAGGGAAAGGGAAAGGGAAAGGGAAAGGGAAAGGGAAAGGGAAAGGGAAAGGGAAAGGGAAAGGGAAAGGGAAAGGGAAAGGGAAAGGGAAAGGGAAAGGGAAAGGGAAAGGGAAAGGGAAAGGGAAAGGGAAAGGGAAAGGGAAAGGGAAAGGGAAAGGGAAAGGGAAAGGGAAAGGGAAAGGGAAAGGGAAAGGGAAAGGGAAAGGGAAAGGGAAAGGGAAAGGGAAAGGGAAAGGGAAAGGGAAAGGGAAAGGGAAAGGGAAAGGGAAAGGGAAAGGGAAAGGGAAAGGGAAAGGGAAAGGGAAAGGGAAAGGGAAAGGGAAAGGGAAAGGGAAAGGGAAAGGGAAAGGGAAAGGGAAAGGGAAAGGGAAAGGGAAAGGGAAAGGGAAAGGGAAAGGGAAAGGGAAAGGGAAAGGGAAAGGGAAAGGGAAAGGGAAAGGGAAAGGGAAAGGGAAAGGGAAAGGGAAAGGGAAAGGGAAAGGGAAAGGGAAAGGGAAAGGGAAAGGGAAAGGGAAAGGGAAAGGGAAAGGGAAAGGGAAAGGGAAAGGGAAAGGGAAAGGGAAAGGGAAAGGGAAAGGGAAAGGGAAAGGGAAAGGGAAAGGGAAAGGGAAAGGGAAAGGGAAAGGGAAAGGGAAAGGGAAAGGGAAAGGGAAAGGGAAAGGGAAAGGGAAAGGGAAAGGGAAAGGGAAAGGGAAAGGGAAAGGGAAAGGGAAAGGGAAAGGGAAAGGGAAAGGGAAAGGGAAAGGTGGGGTGAGGTGTGGGACTTTTTCTGAACATAGATGGACACATTCAATGCCCAGGCTGGGGGCAAGTCCCCTCCAGTGTTTGTGGTCCTCCTCAGAGATGCAGTGGCTTTGGTGCCGTTGGTGCTGTGCAGTACAGCTCTCAGCATGTGCTGCTGGGAGAGTGCAGATGTTAGTGCTCTTCCTACCGTTTTGAAAGCTGGTTCACAGGGTATGTCTTTGCATTTTTGAGGACTGTATCTGTCATCATCATCTTTAGCCAACATCAAACTTGCTCAATTAAGTCCCTTGCAATATGGTAAGGGAAAGACCTTCTGCCACCAGCAGAAGCCGTTTGGACATCTGGCTGAGCAGCAGGATGAAGCACACCTAACAACTAATTTCATGATGTCCCATCCAGGTTTGGATTGCCATCCTGTTTTTCAGTACTAATAGTTCTCCAAGTTTGACAGACAAGTTGTTGTTGGGTTTGTTATTAAAAGAGAAATATGAATCAAAGAGTAGCATTTCACTGCAAAGGTGTCTCTAGAATGGGAAATGCTCCCCCACCATTTTCTGTGTCCTATCCTCTGATGTTAGGTGTAAAAAATTTATATTGAGGGTTGGCTTGCCCTTTTGTGCAGTAGCTCATGGTCTGACAAAGCAGGAGCTCAATGGCTCCTCCGGAGATTTCATCCGCAGCCACTCTGGGATCACTTTTCTCTGCCACACTGCACCCACGTGTGCTGGTAACTTGTGAGGGGATCTCAAGAAAGGGAATTTTCCAAACTGAATAAACATTTCCCATGATGAAAGGCAGAAGAAAAGGAAATAAAACAAAGGGACTGGTTTTGCAGTGACAGATACTTGCGAGAATGCCAAAGCACTTTCAACCCTCATCAGTAAAGACATGAACACAAAGAGGTTTTTTAATCATCTCTGTCTTTAAAGTTTGTTTCTCAGACAAGCTGGCTCCATGGGACAGAAATAAGCAATGGAAAAACTACAATTCATGCATAGCAGTAACAGCATCTCTCCTGGAGGTTTGGACCTTGACCTGTCTCCAGCCCTGCACATCCTCATTGCCCCCTGGACAAGCAAACTCCTTGGTGTGGAAGCTCTGCCTCCAAGGAAATACAAAGGGAGACATACATCAAAGAGAAGGTGTCAAGAAAGCTCTCATTTCCCCATTAAATGTTACTGATGCTAATGTGCTTTCTGATTTCCATAACTCTTGATTTCAGGGCACAGCTGTCCTCACTGAGTAATTGCAATGATGCATATCTAAACCTGTACCAAATTCCTCCGTGGGAGGGTGGGATGAGGCTGATTAACATCCAGGGAATGTCCCTACAGATTATGAATAACCCCCTCATCATTAGCACCTAGTTTACCAGTTTTATTTAATTTCTTCCAGGAGAAACAGGACTTTCCATCTCTCCCCTTCGTGAAGAAGAGATAGCAGCGCCCAGACAGGCACATGCATGAGCTCACCCGCGGGTGGGATGCTTTGCCCACACATCTGTGCCCCGTGACAGAGGCACTTCTACTCATGTCAAAGCACTGTGTGATCTCTGAGCTGGAGCCAAACCCATCAGAGCAAGCACTGAATTATAGATGTGCCTACAGTAGAAGGACAGAAAATTTCTGAACCTTTTTGGCCATCTGCTGCCTCATGTCAGGGGTATTTGCACGTAGAATTTGGCTGCAACCATCCCAGTTGGTTTGGACTGGGATGTGCGTGAAAATGATTTCAGGACATGCCTCCCAGCGCAGGGAGCAATCCAACTCCTTACATCTGGTTTTCTCGGTTCATTAGAAGGAGAAGGGGCATCTAACAAAATCTAAGAGCCCAAACAAGCTTCTAACAAAATCTCAGAATCTCTACAGTACTCCTAAGGAGCTGAAAACAGGTTTTGGAGCATGGTTCTCCACATCCAGTGTTTTGGCATATGTCCTCTTGAGATTTTAATGAATTGTAAATAAATGCATGAGGTGACAATGAGGTGACAACGGTCCAAGACAAAACAGATGCATGTATGATAGGCTCTGATTTGTCTTGGATTATAGCATATGCCTTGTAGCTCAAGGAATCCCTCGAGTGTTACAGTGAAAACATCTTGAACTGAGTGTTTAATAAAATCATAGTATTTTTATAATATGGGAATTATGGAGATTTAATAAAACTATAGGATGCTAAATTTTATGAAGGAGAATTAAACCTGGCCTATAGAAGAAGGTGCCCCAGTTGGGAGAGCTGATCTCAGCACTGTGGGATGGCCAGCATAATCAGTCTGTGCAGAAACTTTACTTATTTGGACACAAGTTCTTGGAGAAGACAGAACTTCTCTGTGCCCCCTCTGTCCAGCTTGTAAATCTATGTGCAATTCTGCAAGTCACAGGAGAAAACATAAATGCGATGCTGAACAGAGGAAATATGTCTGTGTAAAGGAAACTCCAGATTGGTTCCTGTAGGACCTCCAAACTAAAATAATAAAAACCAGACACAGAAACAAGTGGCACTAAGCCACATGCCTACAAAGCATGTACAAAACACCCCGTGAGTCAGAGCGATGGCCTGTTTCCCCACAGTAATCAGTACCAGGCAGAGTGGTGATGGTCACCAGCAAGGCTTAGCAAAGCCAGCAGCAGCTGATGGTCCTCAGGCACCGTGCGGGGATGTGGCAACACGGAGACTCTGCAGTGCCCAAAATCCAGGATAGGGCCAACTGCTAAATTACATCCAAAGCTCAAGTTCCCGAATACCAAGAGGCTGCAAAAGCTATTTGTCTCTTAGCCCAAAGGCTTCACATCATAGAGAAAATCCTCAGAACAGCCATTTTACAAGAGGGTTATTCACTTCTTACTCACTCTCTGCTTGAATGCGGAACAACTTCCAAATACAGACTTCTAGTACAAAGCAGCCTTAAAAAGCCACACATTACCCTTGCCTCTTTTTAAAGATACAGAATGTCTGCACAATTAATGTTCAAGCTAAATGTTTCTCAAAAATAAAGTAGGAAGGAAGCAGAGAGTGGAGGAGAGCTCCCGGCCCCCTTGCTCAGGAGCCCCCCAGGAGAGGAATTGCTTTACAGGCAGTGGCAGCAGGGCTGCCCCAAGCTCTTCACCCTTCCTGGAGGCTTCTAGGGCTTGTCTGCTAGTGCAGCTGAACCAGGAGTGTGTGTTCAGGAGACACTGAGTTACCTTAGCACCCAGGCTGGGAGCTGTGGCTCTCCCAGCGCCTCGCTGCAGCCAGCTGGGACGTCCCTGCAGCAGGGCAGAAACCCTTGAGAGTGGGTGAAGGGGGAGCTCTGGGCTGGGACCTCTGAGTCTGCCAGCCCCTGCTTCTCAGTCACAACCTTAGAATAAACAGAAACCAGGCTCAGGAGAGCTTATAGCTGAGCTATGGCTCTGACCCTCCGGAAAGGTCCCATTTTGGCCCCTGTTTCTACACCAGGATTAAGCAGTATTCCAGGTCTGAGGCTTCGGAGGCCTCCCAGCCCAGAAGAGCACCCCATGGCCTGACTGCAGGGTGATCAATACACCCTATATGAACATAGATAAGCACTTATGAATATATGGGGTTCCTACATGTGGCATACGCACTGCATAAAACAGGTGAAAACATCAGCTATTGTACCATCTGCTTGCTTGTCTGCATGTAACCTGCTTTAACCACCCCTTCTAGGATGGGTGATTTCCTTTGTTTTATTATCAAGATAGCACGTTTCCTGAAATATATTAGAAATGTATTTGTCTTTCTGCTGAAGCAAGAAAGAAACATCAGGACCAGGAACACTACAGTCTGCTAAGCTCTGTCATCTCCTATTTATCTAGCACTCCTGGCAAATTACTCTGGATAAACAATAGAGATTTGTCCACACTGCATTTTGCAAATCACTTTATAAATTACCTTGGGTAGAAAATACGGTTTCTGCTTTCTATCTGGATGGTGAAAACTCTAAATAATGAATGACAGCTAACAAACAGCGAAGAGCTCCTAGTGATAATGCTGCAACGTGCACACAATAATTTGAAATTTGTAAACATTTCAGCGAACACTAATAATTGTCTGCATAGCTAGAGATTACAAATAATGCCAGATCACAGGCACAGAATGAAAGTGGTCTGTGGGTTCATTAAACATCACGGAGAGGGGGGGGGGAAGCCCTTTCTCCATCACATCTGAGCGGATATGCACAAAATTACAAAATTCAGGTCCTCTCTGCTGCGGCCGTGCTGCAGCGGCACAGCCAGGCTGCTCCCCACCGCGCTGGGAATCCAGCCGGGTGTGTTGTTACATCTGACCTTCCTCAAAGCAGCGCTGAGGCCACGCACCAAGTTTCTCAGAGCCCGGCTCCAGCCGTTATCCCACCCGCAGCATCCTCTGCTCTCCCACCCGCGGCTCCCACGAGCCCACAGTGACATCCTCCGTCGGGAGGCGGCAGCGGCGGGGACCGAGTCCTCTGCTTGGTGGAGTGTTTGGGGACACTCGGCTCCCTGAGGAAGGGGACACGGCGCAGTCAGGCAGCTGCCCGTCAGACACAGCCGTGCCTGCACTGCCCCGGCACAGCACCCAGGAAAAGAAAGTCCAGCTCTGAACTCAAAGCCAGCGTGTTGTCTCAGGGCCGGGCGAGTTAAGGCACAGGACGAAGCTGGTCCTTGCTGGAGGCCACCCTTGGGTGGGGGCCACCAAAGGCCACCCCTGCAGGAGCACTGAGAGGTGCTCTCACCTCCTGGCTCTGCTGGCTGCAGATGATCTGCTGTGATTTAAAAGAGCCCTTTCAGCCTCCTCCCAACAGGCTCAGCATCTGCTATCAAGACACTGGCTGTGGTGGTGGATTTGAAGAGGAATTCTGCGAGGCTGTAAACAGTTCTGACGGGAAAATAGCTTCTGGAGTAGTCAGAAGGCAGCAACCCCCCTGGGAATTAGCTTCATGCATGTTTCTGGGTTTGCAGTTTTCTTGCTTTGCTTTTGTGATCTCTGCTCTTCAAAGGCATACACAACTTATCAGACTTCCCCAGAAAGAAAGGGGCTTGGCCAGGGTCTCCAGGCAGTATCCTTCTCTGGTTTGCTGCTCTGCACATCCCTGTGCCGTTCTCCAGAGGTGGAGATTGTGGTGAGCTGATGCTACCCTGGTGACACAACACTCGTGGAGACGTTTCCCTGCTGCACACAGGGGGGTTACACTGGCAGGTCACTATCCTGGAGTACTACCAACTGAAGAAAGTATTCAAACAGGAGTTACTCTCTTTAGCTACGAAACACTAAACAAATGGAGGGAGGTGAGAGCATTATCCACCTCCCTGGAGCTGGGGACTGTGGGCAAGGACTCAGTTTGCAGAGCAAGTGGCATGGCCACTTGGTAAAGAGTCGCCTGCTCCCATGCAGCTTTACCTCTTCCTCCTGCCACCAGTGAGGGGCACGGGCAAGAGCATCATCCTCCCTGCTCCTCTGCCCGGTGAGCACTCCTGGCTGACCTCTCATTAAAATAGAAGTTAAGCCTTGACCTCCACTCTTCTCCACTGGGGAAGGGACCATCAGCACCTCCCATGGACTCTGTCTTGGGGAGGGGGATGCTTTGGGGAGAGGGAGCAATGTCCCTGGGGGGAATGCAAGGGTACTCTGGGAGAATTCAGGGATACTCCCGGGTTGAGGGGGAAGGAGGAATGTAGGGATGTCCTAGGGGGGTGCAGGGATGGTCTAGGGTAATGCAAGGACACTCCTGGGTTGAGAGGGGAAGAGGGAATGGAGGGATTCTCGGCAGAGCTGCAGGGATGCTCTGGGGGGATGCGGGGATGCTCTGCGAGATGCGGGGATGCTCTGCAGGGATGCGGGGATGCTCTGCGAGATGTGGGGTTGCGCCGGGGGCTCGCAGGGGTGCTCGGGGCGTGAGTACCAGTCCTGGTGGCCGCAGGGCTGCG
>NW_020799125.1:2457028-2481043 GCF_003259725.1 Athene cunicularia
GGGGGGGGGCAGCTGCCCTGCAGCTTCCCGCACCTCGATGGAAACGGACCCCTCTGGTTGCAGGTGCCTTCTGCATCCCCCTGTACGTGCCCTATGTGCTGACGGGGAGATGGATCTTCGGGAGAAGCCTCTGCAAACTCTGGCTGGTAGTTGATTACCTGCTCTGCACCTCTTCGGTCTTCAACATCGTGCTGATTAGCTATGACAGATTCATCTCGGTGACAAGAGCGGTGAGTCTTGTCATGGCAGCTGAGGGGGGAATAACTCTCCTTCTGCTTTTATTCTCCAGATTCTCTGCGGTAATTAAAAGCTCTTTGAATCCTCCAGAAATTAGGAATCTTTCAGCATGGTGACGGAAAGCAATAATTATCCACAAATACATCATTCAGCTGTGGTTTCGGATTAGTATTTCTGGCATAATTAAATCACTTAAGGTTCAGACCCCAGTGTGCAGGTGTTTCCTTCCCAGATGACAGGATAGTAGTGTACAAGTGAGTCAGCAAGGTAAGCAGACCTATTCCTAACTTGCAGGGGCTTATTATCTCCAGGACAAACAAGCGGATTGCAGTTGGACTCCCAGCTTCTCCTTGGCTACCAAGGCAGTAGATCGCCGTGCCAACTTTGCCAGGGCACAGCCCTGAGGCCTCTGGGTACGTGGCGAGATGAAAATGCTCAGCCTTTTGCAGGAGGCAACGAGCAATTTGCAGACAGATCATGTCCACTTTCTCGTTCCCTAACTCCAAATACAACATGGTTTAGCTACTAGGCGTGGAGAGCCGGGGCTAGATGCCTGCCTAGCCCAGGAGTTACAGAGAGTAGCGGGGGACAACTCAGGCAAGTGGTGGGGTGCGGCAGACTGCTGGGAAGACAGTACATTTCCAGTAAGCAGAAGCCACGTCTTGTTGTGGAGCTGCAAGATGAGGGTTTTAACTCTTCCCTGCAGGAGTGCGATTTATCTAGCAATTGCTCCTGTTGCCTATGGCGTGTGAATTTGTTAGATGGGATATCGCCTAGCAACTTTCCCAGAAACACAAATAGTTCAGTTGTGAAGAGCCTCAACCAGGTGGGGTTTGTGACCACACTAAAGGTTTCCCCATTGCAGGTCGCCTACAGAGCCCAGCAAGGCAACACCAAGCGAGCGGTGCTGAAGATGATGATGGTATGGGTGTTAGCGTTCCTGCTCTACGGACCTGCCATTATCAGCTGGGAGTATATATCAGGCCAGAGCATCATACCCACAGGGGAATGCTACGCTGAATTTTTCTACAACTGGTATTTTCTCATGACAGCCTCCACGCTGGAGTTTTTCACCCCTTTCATCAGTGTAATGTTTTTCAACCTGAGCATTTACCTGAACATACAGAAGCGCACCAGAATACGCCTGGATGTTTTCCATGAAGTGCACAACCAGTCCTTCACTGAAGAGATGGAAATGAGCCCAGAAGCAAAGCTTTCTTTGAAATGCTGTAAATGGGAGCAGAAGGAGCCAGCTGAAACCCTCGACCTCTCTAAGAGCAAAGCTCAAGCAGCAGCCTCCACTGCCAGCCTGGGTGCCAAAGACCTGCTGTCAACAGGCTGTGAGAGCTCCGGGAAACCTAAGCGTTGCAACAGAAAGAGCTGTAAAAATGCAGCATCCGCTCTGTCCATAGAGAAACAGATGAAGATAGTGTCCCAGAGCATGACCCAACGCTTCAGGCTCTCTAGAGACAAGAAAGTGGCCAAATCACTGGCAATCATCGTGGGCATTTTTGGGATTTGCTGGGCACCATACACTCTCCTGATGATCATCCGCGCTGGCTGCCACGGCCACTGCATCTCTGACTACTGGTACGAGACTTCCTTTTGGCTGCTGTGGATCAACTCGGCTGTCAACCCTGTCCTATACCCTCTCTGCCACTACAGCTTCAGAAGAGCTTTTATTAAACTCCTCTGTCCCAAGAAGCTAAAGATCCAACCTCACGATCCCCTTCAGAACTGCTGGAAGTGAAGGGTGCAGATGAGCAGAGCCTTGCTGTAATATACCTGTGTCATGGAAAAGGACTGTACCTTGCTGGGAGCACTGGTGTGGGGTGTGTCAGGAAGGCACCAGTGAGACCGCTATTCATTTACTCTAGTCCATCAACAACAAAATCAGGCAGAATAGAAGGGTAAAGAGGTTTTGGACATGAAACACAATGAAATCTGTGTCCTCCACTTGCAGGTGCAACAAAAGAGCTCTGCTGCCACCTAGTCAGCCAGAGCGGCACCAGCATTTTGCTAAAATAAAGAAAAATTAAAACTGAACAATAAAAGCTAGCAAAAATGTCTAACCTAAAACTACTGGACTAAACTACAATCTACCGGTTTGTAGATCCGATTTCTCCCATAAACAGGAGCGTTTTTTCCTCAAGAGATTACACATATATGATGATACAGAAAGAAAAGAAGGAAAACACCCATTTATCATTATTGCTACAGCAGCTACAGCCATAGTCTAGACCCCGGTTGCATGTGGTGTGATAGATGCCCCGGAGTTTCCAGCCAGACGCAGAGGCGCCGAGCCTCCTGCAGCGCCCTGTTGGCATTCCCCGATCCCTGCTTCAAAGCCGAGCCGATGTCTTTGCGTCCAGCCCCGCAGCGCACACGGGAGCGCTTCCCCCCGCCCGGAGCTGGGCGGCAGAGCTACCCCCGGCCCGCAGGACGCGGGAGCCCCGGCAGACCCGAGGAAGAGGGGTGCTGTGCCTACGGGAGAGGTTCCAGCAGGGCATCAGCTTCTCCAGAGCCTCCCTCGTGATGACCCAAAGACATTTTAACATCTCTTTTGCAAGATCTTAAAAATACTCCATCAGCAATGTGTTAGAGAATGACAAGCACTTTTTTTTTTTTTTTTAAGTTAGTCCTCTTCATTTTAGCAAGTTAGTTCCAGAACTCTTGAATGCCTCCTTTTAAAATACATAATTTGGAGACCTGGGTTGAGCTGATCCAGGCAACAAGCATCAACTCTTCTATTTTTACGTTTTTTTTAAAGCAGTCAACTGATTCCACAGATGTAGCACCAGATTCAAGAGACCAGGGCTATAGCGTCAGTCTTAATGTAAAATCTTGGGCATTTTATCTCTGCTTCCCAGCTCCTGCCTCATCATACTTGCCCATTTATTCTGTAACCACTTTGGGAACAGAGTTAGCATCACCATAAAGGAAAAGACTTCAACTGCCCAGCTCTGTTGGCCACTGCTCAGTGATACAGCGATACAAATGTGCAATTAATTGCCATAGCAAACACTCTTATTTAACAGTATCATAGAGGGACACTCAAGATCATCTCTGAAAAGTACATTTACAAATAGAAACCCAAATGCTGTAAAGTAGTACCCAAAAGCTTATGATGTCATGATTGCCAAATACACTTCGCTGTTGTAAGCAAACTGCTTTTTGGCTGCTGCTGGGAACAAAAGAAAATGCTATCCAACTCTATTCCAGTGATATTTGTCGAGTAGATCAGTATTGTCATCTGAAGTCAGGTTTTAAATGATGTCTTGTTTTGTGTAGAAGATATTTTGGTCTTGTGACATGTTCAGTCAGACCATTATATGGCTTAAAATGTATCCTTTAAAGTAAGTGTACGAAGAATTGACAGCATGTACTGTTGAGCCTGCTTGTACCTTTTCTTGTGTCTGCTACCTTCTGAAAACACCAATAAAGTATTTTTATAAGAAACTTGACGAATATTTTATTGTAAACAGGTTGTTGCTGGAAATGATAAAATCCAACTGAAAGAAAAACATCTATGGATTTGCCTGAGGAGACAGTTAAAGCCTGTAGATTTAAAAAAAAAAAAAAAAAAAAGCTCCTGAAACAGCTGAGTTTCTCTTACCTCTGGTTAACAGAAGGTGTGGTGAGAACACATTGCGGCGGGCGGAGGAAGCAAGCAGCTGATTCAATGTGAATGATAGAGCAAGCTTCAACTTTATTGAAAGAAATCACACCTTATGTAAGCAGTCTACAATACACTACTTGCAACTCTATTGGATACATTAAAGAAACTACATTATAATATCTCAGCCATTGGGTACATCTAAAAGGTCACATTATAATATCCCAGCCCCCTGTGGTATTTCTGGTATGCATAAACATCTTTCTTGCTGTGAACCTGCTTCTCTCCCAGGGCTGCTTTTCTCTGACCCCCAAGGTCATAATGCGCCCCAACTTATCTCTGTGTTCTCACAACAATCCTCGCTAGCACAACTGAGCCTTGGGTCTTCATCCTTGTTTACATAACTGTACCCTGGGTTCTTTCCTCTGTTTACCTCAGGTGGCTGGGACTGACTTCTGCAGGGAGCTATGGCCGACCAGCTCCTGCAGGGAGCTATGGCCTTGCTCTCTGCAAGCCGTTCTCCAACAACACATCACTTAATTCTTTCCAATTTCAGTTCTTTTCCAGAGCACGTTACAAGTAATTTAGATCTGAAAAGGTTACATTAACACTAACTCTTCCTGTGACTTCCAAAATCCACTGGCCTGCCTAAAAATGACAAAGTCATAATGTGAGCAAGGTACCAGTTTCCAGCTGTGGTTCTCTTCATTTGTTCATGAAGAGAAGTGGAACCCTTAGATCATTCAGTCCGATGAAGAAGCTACCAGCTGTGTTATACCTTAAGGAAAGGGTGAAGAAATCGTTGTGTCTGTTGGGGTTGTTTTAACCTGATATTAAATAGTGGTTACCTGCTTCACATTCTCACAGAAAAAGGACTTTGCTTTCTTCTTTTAAAGACTCTCCTGCACGATCTTTAGGGGATTAGTGGAAGGTCTCTGAAATACCGTAGAGGCCAAGTAACTGTTAAAATTATACTAAATGGTTGCAAAAGGGAAAAATAGGCCCCATTTCATGTGGTCTTCCACCATTCAAAGAGCCAGCTTTCTCCAGGAATATTTTACCAGTTTTCTTCAGAAATATTTCAGGACGCTCTGAAGTCATGCCCACAACACTTGCTCCTGTACTACTTCTGCCCCTACATGACACTAAAGTCTATTTCTTGTACCTGTAGAGCACACATCCCTCTGACACCCCAAATTCTGCTCACCAGTCCTCAGCATGCTTGCAAATAAACACAGGTTGCATGCCATCTACTGCCACCAGAAAGAGTATGATGCTTCAGGTAACTACTGAAAAGTCAAAACAGATACCAGTTATTTAACAAAACTGAGTAAGATTACAGCTTAATGCACCTTGTTGGGTTCCTTCCCTTCTCTCTTTTAGGGGGGCGGTTGTTTTTTCACAGGAATTGCTCAAAGCATAACTGAAAGCCCAAAAATCTTATTAGCACAGACACTACTTCTACCATTTTAAGAGAGGGGAAACTTAACAGAAAAGCTAGAAGTTCATCTAAGCAAACTCTCACAGCATTCTGTGGTTAACAGCTGAATCTCTGACAAAGCAGACCTGAGAATATCTTCCATACCATGGTTTTGTTACTTCTGACTAAGCAAATGAAAGAACAAAGAACTTATCAGTCTTTCCTATATAAGATATTTGTCTGAGCAGGGACTGGCAATTTGGCTTTCTGGTAGACTAAAAAAGGAAGATGAGAGAGGGGGGTGGTTTTGTTTTTCTTATTTCCTCCAATTTTCAATACACATCAAGAACATCAAAACATTATTATGCAAGAAGACCAGAGCTAAGCAACAGGGAGCATATACTGAGTTATTTTAGCAGTCTTTCTTCTCTCCTTCTACAAATTTCCCCTTCTTAGAGCTTGAATTCATTGTACCAAATTAAAGCAAAACCAAAACACATTAATACTCCTAGCTCCAGAACTGGTTTTCCTGCTCATGAGGAGCTGAGCAAGCAGCCATTTCAAAAGGGAGTTGCAACTGTTTGAATTCTGTACATGACTTTTTTCCACACAGCCCGAGCCTCCCATCTCAAATTCTGAGCTTACGGTTAAGTATTTATTTATTTATTTATTGAAGGCAAACAGCAGGTTTTCCCTACGTCCATTGGTGCTAACTTTGTTCAAAAGTGATGAGACCAGCTTTAAATTTCAAGGTGACTTTGCAGGCACAGGGGCTAGGAATTCCGTTCTTTCACATGCTCATACACAGAGCTAAAGCTGTAAGCAAAATACCTTGTTTTAAGAGACTGATAAAATTCATAATACTCACAGGGAAGAGGTGGACACTGGTTTTGCTTTCAGTGACCCGTAAGACCACGATGTACCTGCACTGAAGTGCACATGCCATCTGTAAAAGCTTTCTTAAGAGTCCCACTAGTGACATCAATATATTTCTGTATAATTTAAAGCCCTAATGGTACTTTACTCTGGGCTTTCAGAATGTGCGTTTGGTTGTAAAGTCCTTTCCCAAAGACTAAGGGAATGGACACATTTCACTGTGAGCCTTTTGCACAGTATTTTTATGGTCTCTGACCTCCATATGGGCAGAATTACCTAAACTTGTCGGAAAGCAATTTTATTCATTGGTGGATTTTGCAGGGAAGGCATTTATATTCCTTCCTGAAATACGAGCTCTTGCCTTGCCAAATAAAAAAGGAAAATAACTACTTATAGCTGGACATGGGGTCACACCTGAGCCTAGTTTTCATACTGAAAGTGTTATGAGTTGGTTTGAAGTTTCAGAATAACTGATGACTAATTCAAATAGGCTTAAAAGAGTATTTTAATTTTGCTGATTTTTAGTGTTCAGAATATAAATGTCTATAACCATTTGGAAGCAGCAGGGACTAGGGAGCTTTTAGGTATAATCAAATATGAACTGTGAAAACACATTACCATTAGACAAGGTAGGGCTTCTTGTCAACTAGCCTAGCAAATTTTTTTTTTTTTTTTGCTACCATACCTGCTAATAAAAATACCCCAAATCCTATTGTCTAGACAAACTGAGCAGGCAGGACCTGTTTTCAAAAACCATGAAAGACGACTTGCTGTCATATGAATATGCATCAAATATTTGTGGAAGCACATAGGCTTCCCCACAGAAAAGAAGCCCAGGGATTTGCAGAGAAGTTTTATGCACGGAGTGTTAGTAAGCAACGTTCATGCAGCTGTAGATCGTACCCAGGAGCTTTATAAAGAGAGAGGCTGAGTGACTTCCCGTAAGACCTGTGTGGAGGTAATGGCAGTTCCCTTCTCTTAATACAAACCTACACCCCATTAACTCAAGGATGTAAAGGTCACCACAGCGAGGTCTGTGGTCCTTTCATAAAGCAACATCTGCATATCAATAAACTATCAACGATTTTCCTGCACACCTACTTTCCTTTTTGGCTCTGCAATGCTTCCTCCCTAATCACCAATAATGAGAGATCTCTTTACACAGACAGAGGAACTTTGCTCCCACTGCCTCTCTTCAGCGCCCTTCCTCAATTACCATTCTTATTTCTTCTCCCCAACCTGCAGTTATATAAATTGGTTCTTTGTTCCAGCAACATCACTGAAGCTTCATTAGCTCAAGTAGGAGACTAGAGAAGAGAGAAAGCGAGGAGCTTTTGTTGAACAACACCTGTCTGGGATAATTAAATGAGATTTGCAAAGAGGGATGGCCTGTGAAATTGGGAAGATGTGATTGTACTTTATTTGAAAAAATGCTAATGATTTTTCTTCCACATTTGTAAATGAACATGCGTTTTCATAGCAGAACTAGGATGGAAAGACGGTAGGTTAGTGTCCTTGCTAGAGAGAAGCTTAACAACATGATTTCTATGAGGAAGGATCAATTTTTCATAACCCCAGCTCCCATGCAATGACACCAGCACAACTTTGCAGCATAGACCTGGTCTTGAAAGAGACCTCCACTCTGCAGAACTCGTTCTGCAAACAGATGGGACACAAGAAGAAGTATTATCTTTACTTGTGGTGTGGGAATTGCAGACAAGAATGAGAGCACTTTGCTAGCTGCCCTGGATGAGTGCCACAAAAGGCAAAAGCTCTCTCGATTTCTAACCCCACAAAGCTAGCCTTTCAGGCAAGGTTTCACAGATGTCCTTGCAAACTGTAGGGAACTCACAGCACTTCTGCATTCCCTTAACCTTGACTTTAATCTCCTCCTTTCCCCCTTACCACTGCACAACATACTTTTCCACCAATATAGTCATATTTGCAGGATTAAGGAATTATGGAGTTTAGAAAAGCAACTAGGAATTCTGCAGGGTGAAAGGTATTATCTGTAACCTGGCGGTATCATTTTATTGAGATACAAAACTATCATTGGCATTCACTTCAACAAATCCACTGCTACCTGGCAGAGGAAGGCTCCTACATACCTCAAAGGCAAGAAAACCCAGCTCTGTCCCTAAACCTCTTGTTGTGAGCTCAGGAACACTGATGACTCATTAAATCAGCACCATTTTTATTGCTATAGTCCAGGATGTGTGAATATTACTTATTACTAGGCATTTACAAGCCCCATATTCTTACTCCATAATTTACAAGCCGCTTGCACAGTCTGGGTACAAAAGGGAACTAATATTTAATCCAATTATCAAACATTCTAGGTAGAGCTATAAGTGCACATTTCTGGGGGAAGAACAACACTATTATTTTTCCATTTGTAAAATTTTACAAACGGAACCACTTTTTCAAATGACTCAGATGCACCAGGCAGAACATTTTGTTGTGTTGCAAAGGCTTTTCTTATACATCCAATACTTGGTCAATAATCCCTAGGACCCCCTGCCATAAGATACAATGACTATGTATCAGAGATGGCAAAGAAAGGGTACAAAGGTAGGTAGTTGCGGGGGGTGTGTGTGTATACAAACATCACAGGTATCCCTCCCATGCATGTAAATGCAGATTTCACGACAAAAATAGAGTGTTTATAGGCAGGCTGTGCCCACAACTTAGGCATGTGTTCTCTTAAGCACAAAAATGCATCTGTGATGCAACACTGAGTTTTGAATTATTTTTAACACAATATCCTAGGATTTAGCAGCACAATTAACACTGAAGGAGAACTGCATTCACAAACAACAAGCTTTCTGCTAAAAGGGCAGTGACAGTTCTGGCAAATTTTGTAGCTGTTAAGTAACAGCTCACACACAGCTTTAGTCATTAGAAGTTGTTTATTGAACAACAAACAATAATGGGAGTTGCATATATAATTCCTTGAACATGAGGTTGCACGTACACGCTGCAGTGTTCATGAACTGACGATGGATTGACAAAGCAGAGCAATTACCCTCCATTATGAAAATAATTTACACTCTAAGAAGCACAAATTTAATAGAGCACTACAGCTAAAGCACTGTTTAGTATCTCTGATACAGCTTCTATTTAAATATACAGCGATAAAGTAATATTTATACTTGCATGAAGCCTATGTTAAGAGATCCAAGAACTAGGAATTAAGCTGTTATTCCAGAGTTTTCATGGAAGTAACAAGTAAGAAAATCCTTTGTTGCTGCTGATACTACTTCTAATCGAAACAAAGGTTGCAAAGTACTTTACAGAACTACACAGACAGAAGAATGCTGACATACAGCTAACTCTAGAGTAAGGGAAAGGCTGAACCCAAGCACACATGGATGACTGTCACTGCAAGTCTACAGCAACAAGGTAAATTAAAACCTCAGCAGAGGACCAAAATGCCCAACATATCCTTCCTGAAGTTCTCACTCAGAAGAAGCCATGCAGACTGAATTATGCAGAACAGTTCATCTATTTCAGAAAAAGAGCTGAAATCCCTTAGAAATTCCCCCTCAGAAGTCCCCCATGCTCCTGACTCCTGCTACCAAGAGACTATCTCAAAAATAGTTTCTGAGAACATGGGTTTTAAAATAATTTGCTTTGAAAAAACTAGAAATATAATCACCCTTCATTCGTCTCTTGAGAGGTTGCCCCAGCTAAAGTACTGAAGAGGAGGCTAAAAACTGGGAAATCAACTATTTAAGGTCATTATGATCAACTCATCTTAATAACCATGTTTTCATCTCAGCAATTAATTCACAGAGTACCATCACTATGCACCACTTTAGTAGAGTACTTTTCAATCACAGTTTGTAAATAGGAAAAATTTCTAATCAATATTTATCACTGACAGCTGTGGCATGACAAGTGTTCAAATCAGCACATACTACAACAGAAGAATTGCCTCCTCCAAATCCAAAACATGAACTTTAGTTAGCCTAAATGCCACTTGTACAACAATCTTTGCAGAAGTATTTGTGTGCTGACAGGATCTACTAAACTGCCTTAAAAAAGCAGATACATTAATGACCAAAGAACAGGCATAAAATATTTTGAGAAAATCTGAACAAGTTCCTTCTATATTCAATTATATTTGTGACTCTCTGCAATTATTTTCTCCATTAATATATAAGCACTCAGGCTTTACTAACATGAAAGTGGGTATATATCTATTTTTTAGCTTGAATAATCACTAAAAGCAAATTTCCAACTGTGCACTTAATTCATCAAGCGACCTGGTTAGTTAAACGTATTACTGGTTTTGTTCCAGACTAAATACATTAGCAAATTAACTTCTGTAGCACGAACTTAATTTAGTCTTAATATACAATTCTAGAACTGTTTTCTGTTGATCAGTTTCATAAGCCACTTCAATACCTTTAATAAGCATTAAATAAATCCCTATCTTTAGAACATTTAATTAGTGATAATATAAATGAATTAGCAGCACTGGTTAATAAACTGTTTCACGTGGCAATTTTTGTTACTCATCTACAAATCAAGTTTTATTTACTGTGGAAAAAAAATCCTGAATGCCTTCAGAAAACCCCTGAAGATAAACTGAGTTGGCTCACCAAAAGCTCCTGGATGCTAAAATGGACTGCAACAACATGACGAGGGCAGAATGGATAGTGGAGGATTTTGTGGAGGAGATGCGAAGCGGCATCTGAACTGGGCATCCCTTCAGTGAGTCATGTATTGCCGTGCTTCTCCACACGCATTTAGGTGAAGTACTTTGAAGCTACAAATGCAAATAAGACACATATGGTTAGCCAGAAGTTACGCTCGTACAAGCCACCTGAAAAAAGACTAGCACTACACTAAATTATTTCCAAATTCCAGGTCCTCTGCCTTGCCACATAATTTCTGTGTGACTCTGCAAGTCATTGGGGTCCAAATGCAAACATATCTAAATTCAAAGTTTCTAAAATTCAGTGGGATGTAGACTTTTCCCAGTCTGGCTAGGTTTGGACCTCAGCCTCCTATGATTCATTTTCTACCACTGAAAGAAGGTTAATAAATCACTCTCAAATGTAATGTATTGCAGTATTATATATATAAAAAAAAGATATGATGTAAAACACATGAAATTTTCATCCCTCAAAGCCATTTTCCTAATGGCGATAAATTAGTTAATGAAACTAGAAAAATTTGGTTGGTATAGAAACAGAGATGAGTTAGCTTACCAAACTAAAATATATTTTTTTATATCTATAGTTACAGGAGCCATAAGGACTTTGCAGAGCTATCATGGGACTTGACCCATCACATAGACGGGCAAGCTTCAAAACCATAACTTCTGGCACTGAAGATACTGTTACCAATTTTTTTTTTTTTTTTCTAGACAGATGTCATTGTCCCAGTAATTGTTGATTAGAACTACTGTCTTCAACTTCCACTACATGTCTGGTGTGGCGGTGGGTAAGTGAAGGAAATAAACATTGTCTAAAATAATGCAGTAAAAAAATGTTGATTTAATACAGTGACCTTCTATCAGGTTATTTTTTAAATGTGATAAATGTGTGTCCTGCCTGGACAAAGCAAACTAGCTGCCCAAACTCATCTTCCTGATTTGCAACAGAGGAAAACAACAGGAAATGAATGGCCACAAAACAGTATGATTTCATGAATAAGATAATCAAAATATGGATACTTCATCTGTAATAGCACAGATGTCTTCTTGACAACCAGTGTTTTAGCAATTACATTGCCTCATGCAAATATTTTTCTTCATAAGCATTTTCCACTTTTAGTGGAAGATTAATTTATCTAGATTTATACAGTGAATAGCTAACTTCTATCAATGGTTGATTAGTGTGTGTACAAAGGATGTACTGGGTGGGGATTCACATGTCTTTGGAAAACAGTGATGTTCCAATCTCAATGGTAATTAAGCACTGAGGAACCAAATGTCAAGATTCAAATGAGAAATCTTTAAAAGTATGACCAAGCTTTTCCATATGCTAAAATTGATCCCAAACCATAGATTCTTCTAAAATATTGACTCTTACCTACACATTGACGGTTGATTTTTTCAGTTACAAAGACAAAAAGGCACCCGCTGGGAATTTGAATGAGAAAAGATAATTTGTTCTGCAGTTAGTTTTCAGTCCTGCTTTTTGGTCAGTGCTAATAAACCTGGATCTAAGTGCACTTCTAAAGTGTTCATTCTAAAAGGTGATTTAGTCTGTATAAAATATTTTCAGCATATGTAAATAAGCACTATTTATGCTTTGTGCCTTATTTTACCCAATAACCGTAACATAAATAAGAGCATTTGAGTGTACTGCAATGCTACATTCAGGTAAAAAAAACCCAAACAAACAAAACAACCTGGGCCACTGCATTATGCCAGAGTGACTCCAATTAAAATTAATGGAATATTACCAGAATAAAATGGATTCTAACAAAGTCATACCCATTACCTCTTACTGAAATTGAACATGCAGACATGAGTTAGTTACTAAACCATAATTATATGGTTTAATAGTATGGCTAGTCTTTTGTCTTCAGTCATCGTTCAGGAAACACATATATAGTTCACAAATACTTCCACTTGGTGACATAACAGTATAGCAATAAGCAAAGAATAGAGCCTAACCAAGAAATGCACACTTCAGGGAGTCAAAGCAATTTTTCATATAAACAAAGGCAGAGGAAAAAAAACCCAATACCAAACACCTAACCCTGTGGATAAGAAATCAGAGACTGTTAAGACCTCCTTGGACAATCCTATTTCAATCAGGAAAGAGATGAAAAAAATCACTCTCAGTAGCAAAATGAAGGACAAACACAATCTTAATATTAAAACAAGGTTGATAAAAATCTCTCTGCCTTTGTCCTACCAGCCACGTTTTATGTCTCAGAAAAATGGGCACATACCAGATAATAAATTTCAGAATGACATAGAGAAAAATCAAGAGTGCAGCCTGAAGGTAGCTTTGTTCTGTTATCAAGAGCTGCAAAATCATCCCTTATCATTACTGGCATACATATATAACCTTCCCTCCAAATATTAATAACTTCAGTCTTTCCAAACCTCTGTAGTTCAGGCACAATTAATCCCTGTTTAACAAGATGGGGAAACTTGTTAATGGGGAACAGCATTGGAAACTGCAGTATGGAAACAAAGAGAAGAAAGCTGTTCTTTAAGAGCCAGGCACACATCAATATCAGGATGAAGTTTTAATTTATATCAAAGCTATTTTCACAATGGTGATGAAATTCATTATTAACAGAAGTGGTCCAAAACCAAAATACAACTTGCACAGGAACGACAAGGCTGAAGACCTGTTGAAGGGATGATGAGCTTCAAACTTACCCATTCTCCCTACACACACTGCACAATGAACTACTGCTCCCAAAAAGCTTCATCTCCCATAGCTTGTATGCAAGACAACAACCTCCAGATGATGGGCTACAGTGTCCCCAAAAATAAGAGCTCTTCCAAAGTAAAGGTAACCTTGCTACTAGTAAAAATCCATTTATACACAACGATGATATTCATAGAAATATTAAGTCAAACCATGTATTGTCTTTTAATTTCCATGGTGGAGTTAACAGTTCAACAACACATTAGCATTCCAGCAGCCTGTCTGCTCCCTATTTACATTCCACCTGCCATTCAATTAATAACTCATTAAGTTACACACCAGCAACACACCTATGGTGCCAACATTAACCTTACAATGCAGGTATCAGCCAATGAGCCCAGTTAGCAACATCCTGTGGAAGACAAAACAGCAAGGAAGTTAGATTGGTATTCTGTATCCAACAGCTTGTACAAACACGTGCAAACTACAGCGAGGTCCCGTTCTACCAGCACTAGCATCTCTGGTTCACAGCCATTCCTGTAATTTGAATCAATATGGTCACGATTTTTTAAACATGTTCAAGCACCTATTCACTCACCCAAAATTCACTTAATAAAAATCACTATGAAGAGGCTTAATAAATACACATACAATAATACAAAGGAAAAAGAAACCCAGTGAGATCTGACACTCTGGCAGCCCTCACTTCTCATTATATTCAAGCAACTGGTGACCTACCACCACTTTAACAGCACAACTCTAAGCACACATAGTGTCAGGATGAACACATGCAGACAATACCCAGCAGCTGGTGTCACATCCTGCCCCTCCATCCTCTCGCTCAGCGGAGATGTTATCTGCTGCTATCTGCACCCTCTGCCCCATACAGGCTGCAGGCTGGAAGCAGACCTTGCTCTCCTCCCAGCATGGTGCTGTAGCAGAGCAGAGCCAGCAAGTACAAGTTCAGCGGGGGTCTCATTTTTATTACTGTCAGTTCAACTTGCTGCAAACACATTCTCAATTCAGCTTAAAAAATATTATGTGCTACAAAAAAGTGACTTACAAAACCATATAAGTAAAGCAGATTGCAAAAGACACCACACTTAAACACACCAATTCAATGTTTGAGTTAATGTCCTGCAATGAATCCTCAATATCTCTATGTTTAAAAAGAATGGTTCTTTTTAATGCTTGTTTTCACATTAACATTTCATTTTCTTTTTCTGTTCAACTGACACCACCTACACTTTCCGAGAACTTACAAAGGGGGAGAGGACTGCAAATAAAAACAAAAAACCCACAATTCACACTAAAATACTGTTGTAATCACGGGCCAAAAATATATTAAAAAGATGAGTCCTAGAACTGTAAAGTGCTAAATAAAATTATGGCTCAAGCTTCTCTAGGAAATAGAAAAGAGACTGGACTTCAATTCACGTTAAAATAAGGCTTATTATCAGAATGAGAAATAAAATCACCCATCTCTTTCCTCTAGTCAACAAAAATCAAGGACAACGTCAAAGGTTTCAGCAGAGGAAAGCAAAAGCTGGTTAAGGAAAGTCATGCAGAAGAAAGCCACCAAAACCCCTCCAAAACTAAAGCAACACAAGCCTGTCCACCCAACCAAAAAAATAAAAAAGTGGGAAGAAGTCCTATAGCACATCATTCTTCTCTGAAACAATTCATCATTCTCTCTTCGCCTGATTATTTTTTCTTCTCTGTTCCTAGATGTAAACCAAGTTTCCTTTGTAAATACCTTATTTTCAGCAGAACCAGAAGTTACTCCTCAGTTCTGTACCTCATAACTGGAATGGGATGCAAGAGATCTTCATGCCAGTACTGAAGGAGCCCTAACAGAGGAACGTGGCCCAGGCTGTTCATATTGTGCTGGGCAGCACACAGCCCCTCCTTTTGTCCAGCATTAATGTGGGGACCCCGAGCAGGAGGTTATTTCAGTTAGTATAGGTGTATCTTGACTACAGTGCGTTCAAACTCCCACACACAGTCATTCCAACACTAAAGCTGGAGCTCTCTGGCCCTCTGCATTGACAGATGAAGGAGTATGTGCTCCTGCAAAGCCTCTTTGAACCCTATCGGCATGTGGTTAGGAGCTTGGTACTGTCATCTCAGAACAGGCGGCTGAAATGTTGAGAACAAAGAAACCAATTATATGATCAATAGACATGTAGCAACCTGCTGTGCTTTTGGCACATCAGTACACAAAATACTTTCCACTCCAAGAAGTGAGGTTGTATGAGCACTAGAAAGTACGGGTGAAAGCTCCTGTGAGCACAGAGGCTTTTCACACAGCCTGGCATTCTCAAAGACTGCTAAATACCAAAACACAGTCAGAGAGCACGCAAAGTACTTGTAGGTATCAAATGTTCTGTAAAGAAGCTGCACCAGCTTTTGTGTTCAGACAATCTTCTCCCGTTTTTTTTAAATATGACTGAAAACCACGTAGCAATAGAAGGATAAACAATAGTGAAGCCTAAAAATGCTACACAAAACCAAACTGAAAGACAGAAATATTCAGTTCTACCTAATTCAGTTTGGTAATTGCCAGGGATGAAGTAAGTATAAAACAAATCTTGAGAGCAACTTCAGGATTTAGTATTAACTTTTTCCTGATCATATTTACACCATTATCACTGCTTAGAATGCATAAATTACTTTCCACACCTGATCATGGATAGAAATACCCAGAATGTGAATTCAGCAGAGGTAGTTACCTGTTTTGCCCATATTTTTATTAAATAATTCAGGCATTTGAGTTGACCTTGCACTTTTTCAGAATAAAAACCTGCTGCTCTTAAGAATAAGAAGGATATTCACCTTCTTTCTTATAGAGGCAAAGTTAGTTCTAATTCATAATCACTAAGCTGATCCCAACACTGATAGCACAGGAGAGTGTGAGTTGAGCTTTAATTAAGAGATTGAACGAGACTGCCCCTTTCAGCCATAGGCAGTCAGGGAAAAAAATCCATGGTTCATGGAATCTGAGAGCGCCAGTCTTTTAAGGCTGCATCATTCAGAAACGTTAGAATACCAGAGATCAAACAAAACGTGCAAAGTGACAGGAGCAGAGAGTATTATCACCTTCGCTGTAGCGTACAGAAAAAAAGTAATTAGAAGCTACGGCTGATTCTTTTTTCAAACCCACCGAGTAATTCCCACTACTGCCGATACAGTAGAAAATAGTCAATTTTAGTTTAAACATTATTAAATCTTTATTTATAAACTAACAAAGCTTAACCAAAGACAAGTCATAGGCGTGTCTTCATAATGCACCAAACTGTCCTTAATATTGTATTTCCTGGAAAAACAAAGCCAAGTTTATAAACACCACATCTTTCTATTCTATGATGGTGCTAATGAGTTTACTTTGTACTCTGTTGATGTGACAAAGTATGTACAAGGTTTGTAATTCCAGACTGCCAGTTTGGAAGACAAAGTTAATCTACTTCAAAAATCAAGAAACAGAAGTAAAGGCTGAAGAACAATTGTTTCTCTTGACTACTGAAGTACGTGTCTGAGCATTCCACAAGTCTGTCAGGCTCCCTTATGAAAAAGCTTAATAATACGCTTTGATAAATTTTGACTTTTCACTATCAAGATAATCATTACACAGAATATAACCAGAGTATACAGAAGCAGCTCTTCTTTCTGCATGAGAAGAGGGCAAAGACCCACGTTCTAAATGACGATTTATGAATTCCTAGAGCAAAATTTAAGAACACTGTTCACAAAATGGCACAGTTTAAAAAAAGGGGAGGTAAAGACCGTATTTCTTCTTTTATTTGAAATATCTAAGCCTAGAATTTCCCAGAACATTGCTTGAGACTTCTCAAGAAAATTGGACAACTCAGAAGTGAGTCTCAAAATTACTGTTCCCTGGTGATTTTATACAGCTACTTTGCTGCCAGCATTTCAAGAGTTAATTATTTATACTAACAAGGAAATAATTTCAATCATTAATTGCAGCTGTTTCATGCTTCTCCATCCTAAAAATACTGAGCAACTGGTGCCTCCTCTGAGACAAAAAAAACACACCCAACAACAAAACAGGAGAAAGAGATGCCTGAAAGTGGTTATGGTATAAAAACACATGAACGTGGGACTACCTTGTTTTTATTTCAGAATTTCTGATTAGTGAAAACTGAGAAGTTACTGCACTCTATTCAGAGAGCAAGCCAGCATCTCCTGCAGATCCCGAGTTTCAGTAATTTCTACTAGGTAGCATTCTCTTAATTCCATAATTAACTACCTAATGTCAAACAAGATCCAGGTTTCTAATTCAACACCCATCATGATTACAATTTTCAAATTCGGTTGTAAAATATAAGACACCTCAAAGGTGAACAAACAAAATCCTTCCAATGCAGCAGTCCAGAACAAATCCACACGCTGTGCTGCTTGCATATAAAGAAACCCACAACCCATTAAAAAACCAAAACCACACAGATGCAATCTAATCAAATTATGGGGTTTTTTTTTCCTCCTTCCACTACAATTCACAGTAGTTCTGGTTCCTACCACTTGACTGGGCTTTGCCCTCGTGATTGTTCTGTCTTCACATAAGCATCATACAGTTCTCTCAAATGCAGCAACAGTTCCTCTAGGTTGTCTCCTGTCAATGCAGACAGTGCAATGACCCGGGTATCTATCTGTTCTTTAAGGAGTGGCAGATTGATCCTGGACTGAGCAAGGTCAATCTTGTTCCCGATGACAACACAAGGCCTCTCAGACAATCCTTTTTTATATTGTTCCAGTTCGTACTTTAAGTCTTGCAGCTGAATCCACGGCTGAGACACAGAGAGATCCACCACATACAAGAGAAAGTGGCAGCGTTCAATATGCCTTAGGAAGGCCATCCCGAGGCCCCTATTTTGATGAGCACCTTTTATTAGGCCAGGAATGTCAGCAACTACAATGAGAGAAATTCCACAGTGAATCCAACATATGCAACAACAAGAACAACAACAACAAAAACCACCCCACAAACCAAAACCCAAATCCAGTCTTTTACTGGGCAGTGCAAGTACTTTTAGAATGACACCTCAATTGTACCAATATTAAAGCACACCTCACATTAAGTTTGGCTGCTATTACCTTTTAAAACCCCTAAATTTAGATTATTCCAGTGGAGGCAAAATACAGAATGCTACCTTGATATTAAGGGCACATATAAGTGAATGTGAAACAGGCTTTCAGTATTGTTTTGCTTGAAGTTCTTTAGAACTAGTAAGAGTTCTACAGAACTGCTAATCTTACTTCTGCAGCATTTCAAAGAATAATCCAGGTGACACAAACTGCTATCAAGGTATACACAATGTACTACAATTCTGACCTGCTACTTGCTCATAGTCTTGATAGTGGACAATGCCAACGTGGGGATTTAGGGTTGTGAATGGGTAGGCAGCCACTGCCGGCTTTGCCCTGCTGATTGCTCTCAAAAGTGACGATTTGCCAGCATTAGGAAAGCCCACCTGGAATAGAGACACTCATTAAAGCCACAGTTCTAGTCTAATCCCAATATAAAAAAAATCTGTAAGGTTTTGCAGATGTGGCAAGGTTCTTCCTGCATGAATATAATATTAATTTTGCATACTTAGTTCTGAAAAGCATCCTGGTTTCCCTTTTTTGTTTCTCCTAAACCCTCTTTTATTTATATGTGTATTCACTCATAAACATTAAACACATCAAACATAGAAGAGTCTCCTTAACTTTCTTTTGTGCCATCAAGTATTCACTTTGTTCAGAGCCAAAAGAGTATGTAACATAAGATTTCTTTTATCCCAAAATAATATTACAACACTTTGCCTTGCACTTCGCATTTTAGGTATTTTCTCACTCTGATTTATTATTTCCAAAAGAATTCAGAACTGGCTTTGTCCCTGATTCAGTAACATAGTTTGGCCTTCAAGTAACCAGAATGCCTACAAGTTTGGGATTTTCATAGTCTTGACATCAAAGAATTGAAACTTGGCCTTCTAGGGAGAAGGCAAGAATTTAACAAACCTACCCCAGAAATTAAGTTACTCTGGGATACCCTACAGCAGACATGATAGCTACACAGATGGTCAATAATCCCCAGCTGAAAGTAAATAAAATCCTAAATTCTCCTATTGGCTGATGTCAGACACTCTGAATTCTTGTCAGAGGCAGTGAAGTACAGAACAGACTTATCTCAGGTTTCCAAATTCGTGTTAAAAATGTGAGAAGTGGACCAGAGTGTCCAGCTGGTCAGAGAATTAATCTATTGATCCACCAATGCCAACTCTTTTCTTAGTCTCTGAATAAATTCACCAAATTCTGCTACACCAGACAGTTACTGAACTACAGCAAGAACTCTTTGCAGCAAAGAATAGTTTTAACAGCTTTACCAGCTGGTGTTAAAATATTTCCATACTTAAAAATGAAAACAGCTTAATCCCTAAGTTTACTTAGTATATGTCTAAATAGTATTTTCATTTCAAAGGATGCTAAAGCTGGAACTAAGTCAAATGTTTAATATCTGTAGAAAGAGAAATACAGAGATTAAATAGAAGATAATTTGAACTTTATCATTTTTCTTAAAAAAAACCCAAACAAACAAGAAAACAGAAACTAATTTAGAAGACCTCTTCCCACTTTATTGGTCATGTGCAGAATCAAAAGACAAAGACTGCTGAACATCATCAGTGAGTCTGTTACTGATGAATCCTGCATATTGCTTTTCTATACATAGTGTTGATTTTAGCAACAGTAGGATGACATCAAGTAGCAAGAGAGCAACAGCTCTGCAAATCACTTTGGACACCCTTCAACCAAGTAACAGCAAGAAAGTGTTGAGTTGCATCTCTAAACAAGCAAGTCAAAAGGCTAAGAAAAATGTAATCAAACATCATTTCTTCAGTCACTCAAGTGTCATCCTGCAACGATAAGGAAGTTGAAGAATCACAGCAACACTCACCAATCCTCCATGAGCTGTTGTCTTCAGTTCCAAATGGAGGACCCTTTCCTGACCTGGCTCTCCTGGAGTAGATAATGTTGGAGCTCGGTTTTCATTGGAAAGAAAAAAGCGATTACCTTTTCCTCCGGCTCCTCCATAAGCTGCAACATACTCTTCACCATGTTGAGCAAGGTCTGCCACAACTTTCCCATCCTCCTTAACCACTGTACCTAGAGGGACCTTAAAGCACAGAGAGATGTCAGCATTACACTGAAGCTCAAAGTCTGCAGCAGAGATGTCTTCAGCAGATCCTTTACCACCTTTTATATTTGTTGAAAATCATTCCTCCAAACTGGGAATCCCAAAAAGAGAAGGGTACTTCACAAGGCTCACTTTCTGAACCCAAACAGTACTGTCAGACATTTACACTTCATTAAAATGTACTATAACCCTCTTTCTCTTTTAGGCAAAGAAGCCTAAGCACATTAGCGAGCTAAGAAATATATTGCAGGTGTGCACCAAAACAGGCATGTTGAAGAAAAAAAACATATGAAAGAAAAAGTATGCTGCTATTTAAGAAGTTCTGCATTATAATCACTCTAGGCATATGACCCCCTAGAAGCAAAGCAAATCAGAACCATATTTGGTTTCGCCAGATGTACCTTCCAAAGAAGTCTAATTTTTCATAAACAATTTAAAGCAGCAGGATCTGTCTGTGTCCCCGCCAGCCCTATCTCTGCAGAGACAGCACACAAGGCTCCCTGAAAAAGCACACATAAGATTTTCTCACAATAAGGTCATCCTGCTTGAAAATCAGCAGTGTTAGTACAAAGCTAACACATTAGCATGCAACCTTAATTTACTTACTTTAATATACATATATGCACCATTAGCTCCGTAACAATTTTTGTTTCCTCCTCTCTCTCCATGAAAACCCTGATAGAAGGGGAGGACTGAAGAGAGTGATTTCATTTGCTGGTCAGCTATAAAGCAAAAATACACATATTTTGAACACACCGTTTGAGTAGAAGAGGCACAGAATAGCAACGTCTTGACTGTCCTTTCCCTTTCTGAATACTGCATGAATGCACATGCTATTTACTGTCTCAACAATAACGTATCAGGGAAGACTAATATTAATGTAAGTTATGAAGCTTAACTGCCTTTACGTATCTGCTTAGGTTTATTAACCATGTGCTTTATTAACTGGTCATTCCAAACTCAACCGTTACAAAATACTCTGGAAAATTCATTTGCTAGATCAAGAAATTTTGTAGAACTGTGGTAGCAGAAGCAGTTTTATCAATCTTAAAGTGTAAAATCTGATCAAATCCCAGCCTTATCATAACATAGTCTGGTACGAGCCACTACAATGTCTGCAAAATACTTTTATTTTCAAAATTATCTCTAAGGCTGTCAGTGCCATTTGTGTCCACGTTATCACAGCTCAGGGCAAAGCTTAAAAAGCAAAGACATCTTATACAGAAATAATCACTTTAACATTTTTGACATTTACATTTACCATTTCCTACTACACATGTAGGGTTGTTTTTGCTGGAGGGGTGGGGTGTTAAGTGATAAAACACGAAACAAATCACATTTAATGAGTTTTACCTTTCAAAATGACGTGACCACCATCACCTCCATTTCCACCACCAGGACCTCCAAATATTTTTCTGGGTTCACTATAAAAAGAACAACCCCCTTCTCCTCCTCGTCCTCCAACCACACGCACTTTCCGGTGATCCACGAAATAGCGTGTCTGTAACAAGGATGAGGTTTGTACCCTTTAAGTACAGTTTATCAGAGTAATTTTCCAAGAAGTTGACTGTTGTGCAAAACTTAGTAATATGCAGACTTGCTATTTTTAGTCATGATGAGAAAAAAAAAAAAAAAAAAAAAATCAGAACTCTGCTGTCATTCACAGGTCAACTAAATACAGTATACTTAATAATAAAGAAAAATAGATCTCACAAGTCTTATTCAGAACCCTCTTAAAAGTACATGCTTGAGGCTATGTTGATATAACCTAATGCAGCAGCTCAGATATGAAAAGTACAATATTCACATTAGGGAATTAGTAACAGGAAAATATCCTTTTAATACAGTTTATAATGCTGACAGGTAGCTCAAGAGACCTATCACACTAGAAAGGAAAACCACTCAGTAATTGTGTCTCTACTCATGAAAACAAAAATAAATAAAAAAATATATACATAAGCTTTTAACTTCTTTAAATTGAACTGAAATTTTCAAAGAGGACAGAGTGCATGTGCAGGAGGGATATTCTCATACCAATTCACACTTCCTATACCAGGTGATGAAATTAAGGCAAACTTCAATCTTCTAACAATTCGGAAAAGTATTAAAAGACAAAGAATAGAAAGTATTTGTAAACAGAATAAGCAGAGGAAATCTTAATACATGCCACAACCGGTTGCTCAGGGACTAAAAAAAAAAAAAATAGAGTGTAAAGAGAATTCCAGATCTCGGCTCTGTTTCTGACATTAACTTCTAGCAAACTAAGTATGTTGCATTGTCTCAGCTTTTCCGTCATCAAGACAGGTTTGATGATTTTTACTTATCTTCAGGAAGTGGGCTGAAAGAGAAGTACATTCATACAGGCAGGTGAAATTCTTTATTTATCGGGATGAAAAGAGAAAGCATGGCCTTGATTGCGGTAAGATTCAAATTCTGACAATTCCTAAGAGACTTCATAATGAGAATGAGCAATAAGGGTCAGTTTAATTAACAGCCCAAACGGTATGTGAGGGAGAAAAAGTCTTACTAGTATTATGATAACAAGATAATAAACTGAAAACCCCTGCCTCTTGACATTTAAAGTTATACTATAACCAGTGATTTCTTAAAAAGCCTCTTTTAGAAAAGTATTTGGCACCACCTCACGGAGACAGGAAAGTATTGCTTTAAACGGGAAGTGATTTATTGATCTTTAGAAAATAAGATTTTCTATACACGTTTAATTAGAAAAAGAATATTAAGAAAAAGTTCTAGAACGTGGCAGGTTCTCTGACATAAAAAGCTCTTTGGCAGTTGACTACTATGCAAGACTATAAAAACAGTGAGAAACAAAACAGTATTTCAGCTTTAAAGCTATGTAGGACTTTTTGCTTTCTCGTCTTCCAGTCCGAGGTGCTGAGGCTGAATTAACACCGTTACAACCCTTCTGCACACCGATGCTGTCACGTGGCAGGCGTATTTCCTCACTATTCAGCAAGTTTACCAGATTTTACAAAAATATTTCCTCACATCAAAAGTATATATTTGATCACTGTGAGGAGAACACGGCGAGGAGCAGGTAAGCTGTTTTCTGACGCGTGCCTGGGAGGTGACCACCCAGCAACGTTAACTGCACTGCACACCAGCAGCTGATTTACTTCGGGTCTTACCAGTTTCCTTTCCGAAATGACTCTCTTTTGCCTCAGCCGCCTGTTCTTTGACCACCTCGCGCAGGTTGTGGAGAAAGACAGCTGCCAGCCCCCCGCCGGCAGCCGCGCCGGGCTGAGGAAGAGGAGGGCCAACCTCCACGGGGGCCGGCCGCCCAGCCCGGCCCCGCACCGCGGCA
>NW_020799125.1:2481093-2498263 GCF_003259725.1 Athene cunicularia
ATGTGTATAAGAGACAGTCCCGGTGCTGGGGTCTCGTCCCCTCAGGGCCGCACCGGGCGTCCTGCCCGCTTCGGTCTTAACGGCGCTACAAGTCGTTGTCCTCGCAGCGAGCCTGGAGGGGGCTGAAAGAACCCACGCGTGGGGCTGGCGGCTGGCCTGGGGCCCTCCGGGGTGTCTCTGCCCCGGGCATCCCTGAGGTGAGCTGTTAACCGTGTACCTCCACTCTGCGCACACAGAGCGTTTGGTCGTTGAGTATCAAAGAATTTGAAAGCTGGGACAAGATTTTGTCATTTATAATTACCTACGAAATGTGCCAGAGAAACAGGGGAGAAGGTACTACTCAAAAGAATCTCCCTTCGTCTGTTGTTTCCATTCAAAACTCTGTGTCGTAAGAAAAGTACCACCAACTTCATTTTCAGATAATATTTAACCTAAACAATTTTCAAGCATTCTGTATTACAAAACAGAAAATGATACAATTAATGGAAGAAGTCGAAATGCTGGCATCACTTTTGTTTCCACATTAATACATAAAAATGGACAACACATTAAATAAACATTTTGTTATTAACAATTAGAAATATTAACACCAAAAATCATGTATAAATTAGGAAATAAATGTACAAACTATTTCCAAAGTGCTCTTTCAAATACATTATATACACAACATTCAAGAAGTTCTTAATGTAAGACATTTCAGATTGACGTAATGTTGCTTTTTCGTTTTAAGTGTTGTTCATATTCTCTCAAAAGTATTTCAGCACTTTCAAAAACCACATAAGAGGTGTACTTCCAAGCTGGCAAAGAGCAATATTGCATTCTTCTGGCTACCTGTAGTATTAATATATTGTAAAGAAAACAATCTTACTTCCTTTCTGTTCCTTGCTATTTGAGAGTACTTATTTGTATGAAAACACCAGCAGGAAAGATAAAAGAAATGAGGACTGACTAAAAAAATGTCTTCTATTTTATCAGTAATTAAAATTATTAATGTAGCAAGGGCAGTGCTTGGACAACATTTAATAGTAAACTCTTTAGTTGTCCAGTTAAAGACTTTCCTCTACAGGAAAAAAAAAAAAGGTAATGAATTGAGAGATCTTTTATTTCCTTTGTGGTCTTGTTTTTTCAAAATATAAAGTACTAGAACTCAAAATCCCATAAATACACCAGTTCAGACAAAGGAGGAAATCCTACAGAGGGTGTATTTACTCTAGATTGTAAATTTGCAGTTAATCTTGTATTAAAAAATGCTCATGGAGTATAGTCATCCAGCCTTTTGCCTCAGAGAAGTTCAGACATGGTACTTCATTCAGCACTTACATAAGCACTTTATAAGTGCTTTTTTTTCAACACTTTATAAGAACATATAAAACTGAGTAGAAGTGACTTACATTGTTCATACTGGCTTTTACATACCACTAGCTTTTATTTCTAAATTCTCCCTCTATAGGCATTCTCTCACTGGTTGACCCCATTAATAGTTCCCTTCTCTATATGCATAATATTGTTTCACAATTAAAGCTGAATTTGGTTGCTTATCTGCAATAAAGATGGATTTTTTTTTTTCTTCTGAACTATTTCTGTCAAGCTACAAGAGAAAAATAAAAGTGATGGTGAGCTGTAAGAACAATAGACCAAAACATCTGACAATATTTACGGTTACAATGCTGGAAAATCTGAGCAAGGCCAACAGAAGAATCGGAAATAAAGAAGGATGCCGGCCACCTGCTTGTGAAATTTGGCATGAAAATGTATATGTGAGTTATAAAATTTGGAGTAGTGTATTTAAGACTGGAGTTTTGCCAGATGTTTTTTCTCAGCTAAGCACAATATGAAGCAATATTGACTTCTAGTAGGCTGACACTGCAGACCTCAGAGCTCCCTCCTATTTTTCTTTCCACGACAGAAATACCTTCGTTTACATGGGTATATAAAAGGTGCCTCTAGTGATTAACGTTTCCATGAATATAGGTTTTGATCCTCTTTCCGTACCTTTTACAACAGAAATGTGCACTTATGCAGATTACTGAATTACAATACTTGGGTAGGTAGGTATTACAGAAGTTTCAGTTCATTTTATTTTTATCATATAGCATAGAACTGTCTTCACATAAGGAATGTATCCATCCCCTTATTCTTAAGAAGTAAAGAGCCATGGATTTCAGAGGCTGGCAGGTGATCTTCAATGCATTCAGTTAAAAAAAGATCAATAACCTACCACAGGATACCTCTCTGGACTGAGACATGACTGAATGGCTTTGTATTGAGCCAGACTGCAGAATAACCTGGCTGTTTTCCAGAACGGGGCACAACTGCGATCAAATGATCCTAAAGCTATTTAGAAACATCAAGAATGGGGCGAGGGGGGGTAAATGAAAAACTTCTGCATTGTATCAACATACAGTACTATACACAGCACCAAATATCAAACCATTAAAGCATTGTCTTGTTACCAGTAGTGCACTGCTTCATATCCAGCATGAAATGAACACTGTTCACATACAGACGCTGCTTTGTGCTAAGGGGTAACCAACATATTACAATTAATCAAAACTGCCTGTACATCCAGTTCAAAAGATGGAGATACTATTGAAATGAATCGGACACAGGATCGATTTTCTTTTATTGCTGGTAATTTCCATATTGTCCCTATAAAAAAGAGAAATAAAAATGTTGGAGAATAATATATCAGAGGTTCACAAACAGTAAGTTAGACAATTTCTTTTGCTCTATGAACTTTGAAAGACCCACAGAAGTGTCAGCAGTATGCCTGCACCAAATTATCAGACAGATTTATATGCGGAGCTAACAGCTAAATCTGCTTTGTCATAGCAAGAGATTTAGACAATTTACCTGCTCATAGCCGTAAGGCCTCTGTTGCTGAGCGGATGGGCCTGTCTGAGAAGCTCTGTAACTTCCATATTGCTGCCCCTGCCCCTGTTGGTAGCTGGAATACTGTGAAGAGGCTCCTTGTGCAGGACCTGAGAAGACAGTGAAATCCCTTACTAAGGCTTAATTTGCTAGGGGGAGTTCTTATGGCTAACATAATGTAAAACATGATGGTAACAAAGTAAGCTCTGTGAGTATGAACTCTGAGTAAATTTTGCTAGACCTCCCCTCTAGCTTTATACCAGAAAGTGTTAATACTAATAATGATCTAGTTGCAGCAGCATAAACGTCAGGTTTTTAACTTTGCTTTGATATGCTTTTAAGAGATCTGCCTCTCTGGAATGTGTATTGGCACAGCTCAATTACTATCTATATGCAAGCTACCTGGCCTTTATTTTAGTAACAACTGCACGTTTAACTTCCTATTTAATCTGGCTGTGCCACTGTAAACACTGCTGACCAGGCAGAACCTAAGAAATCTCTTGCACGTAGAGATACTTTTAAAAACCATGTAAATTAAACACACAACTGCATGGGAATATTGACTTCTTTTTATTTGGGACTGTATATTCTGTGTATAGACTGCTATGTGCACTTTTTAGCATTGGTGGATTTTTATGAAGAAGAACCTTTAAAAGAGCAGGCCAGATTTTAACATTGCAAACTGAATTTTGGATTTAATTTCACAGAATATGTCTGGTTTGAGTAGTCTAAATTATCTACTTGTACTGCAGAGTTAAGTGTTAATTTAATTCACTTTTTAGGCATGTAGGTTCTATTTCACGAGATCCTACATTTCTAAAATGGATTGATTTGCTGTTTATATTAAACTCAGATTCCTTTTATGGCAGCAGGGAGGTGTGCCACTGGTGACCTGAACGGTTCAAAAGCCCTGCGCCAGTGTTACCTCCATGTTCAAAGCACTTCCACTTTTTTCCTTTTGCCGCCGTCCCTCACCAAGGAATAAACCCCTATGATGCTGCAAGAAATCTAGGTGAGGGCGTAGTGATTCTCTGGACCTCTGGACTGTTGATGTTATTTTTTTCATGTCAGTTATTAACTGTGTAGAAGGCCTGAGAATCCTGGCAGTCACCTCCTGCCAACACTTACCAAGAAGTCAACATGAAGCAAAAGTGTATTTTCTAACTTTCAAAAGAGAGAGGGCTGCGGGATGTTAACAGTATGGAATGCAGTGCCATACTAATGTCTGTTTCCTCCCAGAATCCCTTTCCGTGCTAAGCTCTTTGGCTAATTTTGGCATGTGGATGTCCAAGGTTAATCAAGGAAGTAATTTACAGCATATTTTAGCTTAGGAATGGAGGCATCGGACAAAATATTGCAAATGCTTGACTGGTCAGTAACAGTTTTCTTACCATATCCTTGCTGTTGTCCTGGGTAACTTTGTTGATTTGGGTATTGCTGCTGGGAATATGTCTGCTGTTGTGCAGCTCCCTGTTGGTATCCTGCCTGCTGCTGGCTGTACTGAGAATTTCCTAGAGGGAAAAATGGAAATAGTTTGGTTATAGATGAGGCAGGTATTTCACTGCACATGTGAATCATAAGGAAAACAAAGGCATAAGGAGCCTTGGTCTGGAACTCATAGACAAGTACTTTTTTCAGAAACAGATGATTGCATTTTGCCAATCAGAATGTTTATTTCTTCAGTGATTTTTAATTCATGTGAACAGGAGGAAATTGTTTATTTATACACATCACTAAGCAAACAAACAAGCAACCTGTTCCCCAAAGGATTTTTTTTTACCCCCTAAGTGTTTCAGGATTAAAGCACAGAGTCACAAAGATAAGGGTGCCAGGGTAAATAGCTGCTTCCTCAAGAAGTCTGCCTGCTGTATTTCCTTCTAGATAATAATGCTCATTCATATATCCCAGAAAGACCACTTATCTAGTTGTTACTGGTATTTTTTGAAATACCTATGATGGAAATTCCATTTGCAGTATCCTGAAACAATAAAATGAACAGAGACTATACAGATGACATTGCTTTTCCTAAATGCCACTTCACTATATCATAATTAATATTTTGCAGTTAATACAGAATTCAGATATCTTAACAGTATTACTGAACTTACTGATGTACTACTGTTGAGATGTTTTTAGTGGTAGAATTGTAAACTCAGAGTATTGATGATTTTCAAAGATTAGTTTCATTTAACCCATTGTTTTTCACAATTTGTAAGGTGAATTAAGTAAGATTAAAAAAAAGTTGATCCTGGAATTAACCAGTAGGCTTTCTTACTTTAGAGAAATTTCCATTTACAGCTGCCAATTTTTTCCGGCTCTGAACCCCATTTCTAACTGCAGTTTACCTTTGTCAGCATAACCTTTTACTTTAATGCAATCATTGTTATTTGCATTATATAAAATGTTTGTTAAACAGTTTTGTAAGAGAGGAGGATACTTTCTCTTACTGCAAAAAAAGTTCAGTATCCATAGCTCTAATTCTGCCTGGCTCAGCTACAACCAAGAATCATTTTTCTAATGAATATGAGGCTACGCACAAGTTGTTAGTGATGCCCCAAGGCTGCACAGCATGACTGCCTCACAATACAGTTACTGACACAACACAAGGTCTGATACAGTCTTGGTGTAAAAAATGCTACACATAGCTTCATTCTATCTCCTGGACACTCCTTAAGTAGTAGCTAAGTAGCAGTTAGTGATGCAGAAACTGCAAGTCATCTTTTACATTTTCATAAGCATTTCATTATTATTTCAGGGCATTAGAGCTTTGGTTTACAAAGATTGCCAATATATTTTCCTACCTCCTTCATAATAGTGTTGTGTAGAGTCGTCAAATGACCTGTCATAGCTCTGCTCAGTATAGGATGACTGCTGATAGGCATAATCACCATGTCCTACAAGGAATTGCGAAGATTTATCAGGTAGTTGTTAATATAGCTAGAGATATATTGTTGAATGATATATTATGAAGCTGCTTATGCACAGAGATGAGGCTAAGAGGAAATACAGACCACTTAGACAGGAAGTCAAATACATGCAAGGAAAGTCACACCTATGGGTGAATCTCTTGCATTTACTAATCCAAACTTGGCTTTGTGCCCTTTTTTGAAGCAGTTTGGATAGCAGGATGCACTGATGCGTCTGTTTGTGTACCAGGCTCCCATGCCCTGGGATTAGAACTTTCTAGTATTTAAATTGAAAATGAATTGTGATGGGTTTGCCATGTCCTTGGATGGGGCAGTCAGGGTGGTTTACACGTTATCAGTATTACAGTGACTACAGCTCAGAGGAATTACCATCTGGATAGTATTGCTGATTCATAGGTTCTGATGAGCCTTGTCCATGACTGTACTGTTCACTGTAATATTCTTCCTGACCCATGTACTGCTGTGAGGAACCTGCAAGGCAAAGATGAGAGAGAGCAAACTGAGCCCCTGGACTCCGAAGGGATGGGTTTTTCTTATCTATTTTTTTTATGAAAACAGTGTTTACATCTGGACAAGTAAACAAGCTATGTATGTTGAGAGCAGTTTCAAAGATGTGCTGCTCACTAGAAAAAGGAAATAAATTTGTATTCTCAGAAGAAGCTGGTTGAAATTGAAATTATCCAACCATCAGTGACATGTCGTAAAACCACTCACTTCTGTGGCAATACCAAAAGTAATGGCTAAATTTCATCTACTAATCTGAGTTATTAAAGCGCACAGGAATGTATTCCATGCTCAAGAACACAGTCAGAATTAAATATATTTTAATTAATGTATTAATTTGTTTCTCAGCAAAATTCATTTTCTGTTAGAATCCATGTCGCAGCTTTATTACCTCTTAGAACTTTTTTCAGAGAGGTCTAAGAGCATGGTAGTTATCCTCTGGTGTTTTCCTTTCCTTGGCCTAATTTTTTTGTACTAGTTGCTGGCAAACTATATCTTCTTTGCAGAAATATGTTCCTTGTTAACTGTGCCATGTTACGGCTGATCCAATACCATTTGAAAGAATTGAAAAGATTCCCAGTGGCTTGAGTGAGCTGTATATCAAATTGTTCCTTTTTTCTTTAGAGATATATGATCCCTTTTAGACAGAACTATGTTTTTAAACACCTGAAATAATAGATAAATCTTGAAAATAGATAGTTCATCTGATTGTCATGATACTTCCACCATTCAAGATATTCTGTGTTCCCGGATGGGATTCCCTGTTCATACATGTGATTTGGAAATTTTATTGACTTACCTACCCCACCATCAGTCTAATAATAATAATTTTACCTTGCTGTGAAGCTCTGTAAGGGCCCATCGGTCGCTGACCCATCATGCTGTTGCCTTGGTTGCTCTGACTCATCATGGCAATGGAGGACTGCCCCTGGTAATGCTGGCTCCCTCCTTGTGCCGAGTTGTAATGTGATGTTGCTGCTTGCTGGTGCATCATGGAAACTACAATGTACATGGAAAATACAGTTTTCTAAAAAGGATGTGACAGTTCTCTCCCTAGTCTCTTCGGAAGCAAGTTAAAACCTTCAACTAACATGCATCCTGATAATTCTGTGAATTTTCCACAGGGGGAGATGTTTTCCTACTGCATGTATTTAACTCCTCTGCACTGTAATCCAGCAAGGATGTTATTACATGGTCAGTTCTTGCCATTTGCTTCAGTCAGATATTTAAAAATACATCTAGCCTTGATTATTGTTACTTTATTTAAAAGCATGTGATCATTATTACAGTAGGATTAAAGAAAGAACTGATGCTTGTTCCTCTCTGCCTCCTGACTAGTTCATTGCTGCATTTCTTTTCTAATCAACCCTTTCTTCTACTTCCTTCTGACTATATACCTGATAATTACACAGTTTAAATAAAGTGACATTCTAGGATTTATTTGATCCCTACATTTCATCATGATGGAAAGAATTCTTAAGCACTGGACATCCCATTCAATACTAAGCAGCAAATATTTTTACAAATTAAGAGATTAATTCTGAGTTGTCTGCTATTTTCTCTATGCCCAGCAAGCAGTGTGAAGTATCAATAAAATAAGAAAAATGGGGTAGTAATGTACAAACGGTAAATGTGTAATACTCTTTGGCAGGCTCCTTCAGCTAGGATAAAGGTGCTTCTCAGATCCCTCCCACAGTTGTGGGATTTGCTGCCAGGCAGTGCTACTGCACTTTTAGCTTACCCTCTCTTCCCCAACTCAGTGCTAACCCTAACAAGTCGGTGTAAGTCAAAGCAAGTCTGAAACTGGTCTGACTTACACTGGTGCCTGGCACCGTGAAATTCAGAGATGTCTTAAAGCTGTCTTTTCCTCTTGTATGTTTGTCTCTGTCTACAGAAAATATTTACAGAACAAACTCATGTGTGGTAAACCTCTGAGGTCACTGAAAAGTCAAACTGGCCCAGAAGGAGGAAGAGGGAGTTTACCTGGATTAGACTGCATGTTGATGTTTGTTCGAGAGACATAATTGCCTATTGACCCCTGGCCTTGCATTGGCACATTCTGAGATGCAGGCACTGTATGGCTATAACCAGGCCCAGTTCCATGACTGCTGACAGTCATACTCAGAGAGGTCGTGGGCATAGTGTTCTGGCCTGACTGCTGCATAGACACGTGATTAGGACCTAGAAAAATTAAAGAGAGCAACAAGAAAATCTGTGCTATTATTGGCAACGTACAGTGAGCATGAAAGCCCTCGCGGCCTTTCTAAAATACCTTATGATAAGGCAAAACAAAACAAAAAAAGTCTTCATTATTAAAATTCCCTGTTATCTACAGACAAATTAAAACTGCCTACTGCACAATTAGAGTGATCCTCCTCTTTCTGGCAGCCAAATCCAGGCTGTACAGAATTGCAGACGGGAAGAACAAAACCAGCAGCAATGCCCTACAAGCAGTTCCTCACAGGCAGCAGAATGAACAAATGCCGGTAATTTCAGATACTTCAGAAAATATATGGACTCTGGAAACATCCCAGCCTTCTGAAATTTGTCCTGTCCTTCCTGCTGCCCTGCTGTTGAGTCCTCTTCCCCTTTCACACAGATGGTGACAATGGTAAGACACAGTAGTGGCCAAGAAACACTTTGCACATTGGTGCATCCATTTGGTTCCTCTACAGCCAACTAACCTTCTTAGCTGGGGCTTATCAAGCACCGAGGAGCCCCCTCCTCAGAGGACAAGCCTGTGTCTTCCTTTCCTGAAGTTTGACTGAAAGTACCTCAGACTTTCGGAGACAAATTATCCAAGTTAACATCGTACTCGCTGTTGTTACAGTACTCCCTTGCCGACAACACTGAATGTAATCATCAGACTGCTCCAATTATCTCCTGGGTTTGTATCATCCCACCTACCTGGCAGTATGCTTATTTTTTAAAAATTCTGTTGCTGTTGGGTAACTAAAATTAGGGAGAATCTAGTTCTTATTTTTTGTTATTTTTTGTTGTAAATACTTTTATGAATGAGTTTTGGAAAGTTCTTTTCATTGTGTATTGTTACTATCTAAACTGTGACAGTGTGTATTGTTGTCTGTCTAAATCCAGCTGTATTGTTGTCAATCTAAATTATTTTAGGTAGAATGGAAGACATGCAGAATCCCCAGAACAGACAGAATTATGTTGTAGTGTTTAGATAACGATATTTTAATTCACAGTTATTAAGTGTATCTACAGCCTCAGAAAAATGTGTCTAATTCTCTTAGTACAAACCTCATTAATTACTCTTTATGGTATTTATAGACATCAAAATGAGAAAATTTGCTGTAGTTTGTTATATTTTCCTCTGATGGAGAGATGCAAGGAGCATTTTTAGGAAGAGGTAGAACCAGCTCTACTGAAATCAGTGGAGCCAGGTCAATATATGGCTACAGAGATCTAGCCCTGTGTTTTAATTCAGTTTCTGTACGTTTTGTAAAGCTGATGCTTCAACTTGTGCAACGCAAGGCCAAATGGTGCTTGAATGGAGCTAGCAATTGCTTTGAGTGAGGGATGGAGTGAAGCAAGTGTTGGTACACCTCATCCTATTTGCATGGAAAAACTTAAGAGAATCTTGGCCTTTTTTAAAGAAAAAAAAAAGGTTTGGCTAATGTGTAAGGGAAAATATGAAAGCAGGACAAAAAGTGTTTAAATAAAAACACTAAAACAATAAGATCAATATAAAGCACTGAACCTCTTTCATACTTTCATGAATCTAAGGCAGTTGGGTTTTTCTTTGAAAGGCCTCGTTCATGATTTCTGAACAGTTAAAATCCTCAGTTGGGCCCGATTCTGTCGGAAGGCAGCTGAGTTTCACTGGTTGGTTTACTGAATCTAATGTGTTTGCCTGCAGGGCTGCAGCATGAATCACTTGTGAATGGCGGATTACTAGAAATCTCAGCGGGTTGGTTTTTAGCTTGTCCCCATCAACAGAATTATCATTACAATTGGTCTACCTGCCACTAGGCAGTCACCACGGATGTAGGGAATTACCTAGTTACCCTCCAGTCTTCAGGACTGCCAGCCTGGTTCTTTCAATCAGCACTGAATTACTATGAAGAACTGGAGAGTGGGGGGCAAATAAAAAAAAGCCAGCAACAGTAACAGTGGAAATGTAGATTCTTAGTAACACGAAACAATGTTTTGACTGACTTATAATACTTATACTAGGTAATAAATCTCTCAAAAAGAAAGACCAGATAAATTTAGTAAGTTCACTTTACAAGCTGTAACTGTTTAAAGCAGGTACCTCATCCATCAATTTAAAAGGTACTATCAGCTTGACCACAAATGGATTTTTAAGAAGTCAGAAGTAATTTCATGGCTTGCATCTGCTCTTGAGTCCCCCTGCCAAGGCCTATGATTTTGCAGTCAGATATTTCTGTTTATAGAAACCATTTTCTCTCTCTGTCACTCTGGGAAAGACCCACATAAACAAGAACTGACTAAATAACTATGAACTACAAAATAAACAGATCATTCATACTATAAAATGCACAGAATAAAAAAAATAAATATTTGTCTTTCAATTAGTTTCTTTTAGTTGCATGAACAAAACCAAATAGACAAAGTGTATTATCTTATTCATATGAAATGTCTGTGCAAACTCTTTGGCTGTGTAGTACTATCTCTGCAGGCTTCTGTAGAAGACAAAGACTGATGTAACATCAAATTATTTTTAAGAAGGCATGTACCCTGGAAGTTCTTTGCAATCTAAAGGCTTGGTTGTGCATTTAGTCATGCAAAGAGTTCCACTTTACCCTGGCCAACACCACCACTTTCAAGAGAAAAATATCACAATATAAAATTTTTCTTATGAAAAACTTGGATGCATCTTTACTTGGTGATTTTCATTATGCATTTTTTTTTAAAATGTTTTTAATTTCCCCTATAGAAATACTAAGCAGATCGGAGTCCTTGCAGAAGCCAACATCATTCCTGACTGTAGCCATTTTGTGATGATTTCAGCATGTGCCTGAAATCCCCATATGCCTGAAAGGTGAGTTAGGAGAGGTCTTTTACAGCTCTGTAAGTATATTCTGCATTAATGATTTTGTTGCCAAGCAACAGCAAAGCAGCACAAAGGGGACCGAAGCTCACCATTGCTAATCTGACTCTGCATGAGGGAGGAAGGAGGAAGGCCTGTCCCAATTGCATCGCTGAGATTGCTCTGTGAATGGAGAGATTGGTTGGATGCACTCTGAGTCATTGCTCCTGGGCCCAAGTTTATGTTTTGCGTTGGTGGCTGCAAATAACAAGGAGGAGAAGCAAATTTTTGGTTAGGTTCTTAATTAGAAAAATAATAACCCCCAAATTAGCCTATGACTAAAAACTGCCTCAACTAAATATGTGCTTCCTTCACTTTTGAGGCTTGCTTGCGTAAACCTTTCTTCATTAGACTACTGTGTGTGAATGACATTCAGCACGATACAGAGACGCCAGCAGGCAGCACAGTGAAGATCTTAAAATTGTGCTTATAATAGAGTCTGGCTTCAGTGCCTATTCTTCTGCACTGACATGAATTTCATATTGTGCTGCTCAGAACACAACTGCTGAGGGGATACGCGTTAGCAAAGACGATACAGAAGTGTGTTGACAAACTGACCTTTGGCAAGCATAAAGCTATGCTGTAGTTTGTTTTATGTGTGATACCTCCAAAATCAATCCATTTAGCAAGAATAACACAATCTTTGAAGACAAACCAATGCCCAAATGCTGAATTAGATTATGAAAGTCTCATTTTTTTCCTGAGTAAAGAATACAGTAACAGTAGGTAAGTGTAATGCATCTGTAACAAATGGAGCCTGTTCGGATCTGTACTACTGCACCATTTACAGTATACAGAACCTGAGCTACCAAGAGAGATTAATACAATGTCCCAAAGAATGTGTTTTAAACACAGTAAAAGTAACTTCTGATTTGTTTAGTGGTCTACTTGACCACCTCAAAACTTTTAGCTGGAAAAAATACTAAAAAATGGTTTATTGACAGTGATCAGTAATGGAAACAAAGAACATTCCCCTCTGGCCTAGAAAATGTATCTGATGGTAGCACTGGTACTTACAGCAGGAAGCAAGGACTGCATATTCTGGTTAGAATCTGCTATTGTTGCCAAGTAAACCAGGTTTCTGTGCAAGATTTGTTGGTATCTACAGAATAAGGAGTAAAGCTTATTTGGAAAGGGTTAACAGTACAGAAAATTCCAAACCTTTATCTTTGGGTTTTCTTCCATTTACAAATGATTAGTTAAATTACATTAGCCCACTTTTCATCTGTCATAATAAATAGCAATAGCAATGACCTGTCATGCTTTTCATCAAGGATCAGTGTGTCCAATACCTCTTTTACAAATGGCTAAACTTGACTTCTTTAGCAAAGGTAGCTTTTGTAGACCGTTTTTTTGGAAGTACACCTTTCTGCATTTGGCCCCATAACTTGACCTTTCATGGGGCAGACTGGCTATTCCTCCTGACGGAGATTTAACCCATAAAGTTTATAAATGCCTTTTGCTTTCAAGACTAGTAAGAGTAAGCAGTGACACAAACTGGTATGTCTACATGCATATGGTTTTAGCCATAGACAACCACACTGCTGATCCTTAACATTTAATTGCTTTCTGATGAAAATGTGTTAACTCTGTACCTGATTCTACTTGTATTTAATGAATCTGCATAGAACATGTGGTCCATTAACCAAAATAGTTTATGATTATTGTAAATAAATGATCTATTAGAAATATTGTAAATACTCAAATACTTTGGTAAAAAAAAGAACAATATACATGTCTTAATACAAGTGAATCTAAAAAAAACATAGTCCAAGTATTTTCTCAGTGATCAGAGATACATAGTACTGTTCTTGAGAAAAAGTACACCCAAATTTCTAACATACTCCAAAACTCATAATACTCACTGAGTACATTCTGCAGTTTTCCCCTTGCTCTGATAATCCATAATACATTGTATTAGGTGGTGATTTTCATCTAGCATCTGCATAAAAGAAATACCATCAAAACCCATTACTATGAGAAATGTATTCAAGTCCTGTGGTTTTGTGATACTCCATGTTCACCCTTCTTGGCAGTGGGTGGTGTTTTGTGCAGTTTTGTTGCCTTGGGATATTACAAAGTACTTCCACGTGTTTTTATTGAGACACAGGATTGTCCTTTTCAAATCATGCGTTTATGAACAGTTATCTTTAAAGGAGTTAGTGAAACACCCAACACAAGAATTAATAGACTTAGCTTTTTTTGCTCCTTAAGTGGCAGAGGGATATTCACGCTGAAGAAGGAAAACACTTTCTCTATGAAATACTTCTGCCTCATACTAAAATACCACCCAACCCTTTCCAAAACTTCAGATTTTACTAACATGCCTACTTCCGGATAAGAAACATCCTTTCAAACAATTTAAACCTACTAGTTTTCCCACACAGGACTAGTGTGTGCAGGCTACTGAACTTGATGAAGTATAGAATCTCATCACTGGGTCTATTGAACCCACATTTAAGAGAACTATATCTCAATCTGTTCTTTGTGGTAGTTCAGTTCTAACGCAGGGAGAACTTAAAATGAAAACACAGAGTGATTACATATCGACTAATTTATGTGTATCAGTGGCTGCTCGCTTAGCTTCATTCAGTAGATTCCACTGACTGACTTGTTCCACGAAGATCAGAGCTGCTGACCACTGACTTTTATTTAATGAACCTGTAATACAATTAAAAGCTTAAAATATCCTTTGGTGTGCTTTAAAATTTCAAATACGATGGTTTGTCTCTTTCCCCCGGCTTTCTTGTGAATGTGGCAAGCTTTCTGCAAGTGAATGAACAGAAAAATAACAGTATTTACAAATTTAGATTTGCTTCTGACAAAACTACACTATAGTTTGTAGGTACCGCTGCTATTAAGTGCTTGCAATATTGGGCCTTTGAACTACTGTGTCATCAGGATGGAAGAACTTCTGAGGAAAGAATAGCATGTTTTCACGAGTTAAATGTGAATTAATCCATGCAGGTATCTGTTCTGAACAGCTTCTTGACCCATTCAGATGCAAAGGGATAGATTATAAGAAAATGAGCAGAAGCATCTTTTTGATGCACGTACAATCCCTCCCTTAGAGGACTCAGCTTGTCCTGCTTCCTGCTTGTAATTTCCAAGTTGGTCCTAACTTTGCCGGACGCCCTCGTCCACGAAGGCTCCAGGTGCTGGAACCTGCAGGGATCCCCCGTGGCTCAAGTCAGCGCGGGTGTGGGGAGCAGCGGCGCTGCCGTGGCCACCGGGGGGTCGGGTCGGCCAGCTGCTCCCTCGGATGCTGACAGGGACCGGCAGAACTGTGTCAGTCAGGAATCCACGTTCCTCCTGCATGCGTGCCCATGCTCACATGGCAACCCGGGTGCAGCATGTAATTTTAAGAGAAAATACTCCTGCCTGATTCACAGTGCAGCTCTTTGTTTCATGCTCTCATTGTCGTACTGAATTTTCACCTGTGTCAGTGGAAATTCTGTACGTAGAATTAGCAAAGAATATAAACCTGTCCTTTTCAGCTTCCACAACAGGTATTGCTAACATTTTCACATTCAGTTAAGATACATATTCAACAGCAGGAGTCCAATCAACATTCATTACAGGTATCTTCATCAGAAAAAGGCTATGCTTCTACAATTAGCTGAAGAACATTTTGCTTACTGAAAAAGGAATCGGGAGTAGCTCTTTCCCTAACTTAATAGAAGAGAACTGAGTTCTGATCTTCATTACACAGAAGAAACTGAAGTTTGCTGCCCTGCAAATGCGATTTGATGAACTGTTTTAAAGCACCACCATCGCTGCTCTACTGCCAAAAGCTCCAACTTCCTCCATGTGAAATCTATTTTAGGAATAGTTGGTGCTGGAATAATAACAGCTCTGAAAGACTGTCAAAATTGAGTTAATAAATGAAAGTAGGCAGCTTATATATCGCAAAATGCAAATAAGAATATTTTTCAATTAAATTGGTATGTGTTCTAAAAATCTCACTTTAATGAGGATTTTTTTTGAGTTCGTAGCCCAGCTCCTTCTCCCCCTGCCCCGTTTCCATACTTGACTATAAAGCCCATCCAGTCACTGTGCCTGCAAGTCTCTTCCTCAGCATCACCACTGGTCAATAAGAAAATCTCTGCCAACAGCCCAACATGGATGAACGGTCCTGAAGTAACGTGCCAGCAAATGTACCTGAGATGGGAAATGTTCTTACACATCATTTGTAAAGCAATAACATTTCGAAGCTTCCATTAAAGTTTATGAACATGCAAAAAAAAGGAAAGAGGTTGAAAATCAAACTGAAGCCACTTTGGCCACCCTTTGTGGCTACAGCCATGGTTTTAAGTACAAACTGATTTATGAAATTCTGTCCCAATTCCAAGCAATCTGGAGGTTAGAGAAAACCTCATCCACCGAGTCTGAAATATTTTAGTATTTAAAATGAATCGGTTCATAATACAACATGTGCTGCAAGAGCTACACGAAATGGGATTGGTTGCCAGTCCCCTAAGATTCAAGTCATCTCTTCAGTCATCTCTTGTGGCAGTTTGTTCTGCCTTAACCTCTGCTCTGTCCCAGTTTTCCTCTGAGGTGTTGTTTTGTTTTTTTTTTTTCCCTAGAAGTCATAAATTGGCAGCAGATAACGGTTTGGCTGCAATAGCCGCTGATGATCGTTTAATTGCTGTGCTAGCAATGGCACCTCTTCACTGGCCACTATTTAGGAGTCCACCACACAGCACAGACACACCTCGCCTCCACCGCGCCACACAACTCCGCATAAACTAAATACCTACGCAGCGGAGAACACGCAAAAAAACGTGGTAGAAGTACAAATGACAAGTAGCGGTCAACGTAAAAGCATGCATGTTCTTTATTGACATTTCCAGCCTCTCCCTTGCTGAAGGGGGAAGGGGTGTCGGGCGTGTGGGCACAGTCCCTGCTGTCAATCCTGCGAAATAGGCAACAATAACTTCCCAACCGGGAGCCCTCTGCTTTGGCCTCTGCATGAGACCCATACGGAGATCTTCTCTCCAGAGAAAATCTCGCAAAACCTTTGTTCGTCATTAAACATCAATCAGCACATCACAAATAATAATAGTAATAGTATACGAAAAATCCCAGTGATTGGTGCTCCCTCTGTCTTCTGAGAGATTAAAATTCTGCATCCAAATACAAAAGAAAACCCTTGCAAATTCAGTATTTTATTTTTGCCGTTGGTAGGTTTTTTGGTTTGCTTTTTTTTTTTTGGGGGGGGGGAGGACAGAAGCTGACATACCATCAGAAACGAATCATATATTTGCAGATTTTACTGCCTTTTCCCATTGTATCACTGGCAGCTTTTTTCCCCTCTGCGAGCAGCAGGGATAACGTGCCATCCCAATTTTATTCCCTAGGTCCTTCTCTCGCTCTCTCTTCGCAGTGATCTGAACACCTTTGCTTTGTTCCACCTCCTCCTCCTCCTCCTTCCCCCACCTCTCTCTCCAGCTGTCCATCTCCGCAGTCCTCGCAAATTCACTCGTTTTCCTGATCGCCCTAGAAATAAGCCTCCTTCCTCAGCCACAGGAGCATGGACGGAATAAATGTCTAAAATTGTCTGTAGAAAAGCATGCTTTTTTACCTTCTGGATAGTTTGCTGGGTGACCTCCCCTTTGCCTCTTGGGCGAGCAGAAGCAAAGGCAACCGACATGGTGGGGTTTTTTTACGGGTCTATAATATATCGGTCCCAGGCTCTAATAATATTGTTATTATCTGGCCGCTATTGCCGTGCAAAGATTCTCCGCAGTGCATGGGGAGGGGGGCCGGCGCAGATGGTACGATCTGCGCC
>NW_020799125.1:2498313-2512483 GCF_003259725.1 Athene cunicularia
GGTCAGGGGGAGGGTCATGGTGGGGCTGGAGGAGCTTCAAGGGCTTTTCCGACCTTGATTCTGTAATTAAAGGTCCCATTCTCCTTTTGTACTTACCCTCACACAGCTCCTGTGGTCCCTCTTACCCCAGGAGCAGAGTTTTAACTCAGGTTCTGGCTGAACCTGTTGCTGCTCCCAGTCTAACCGTTGCAAGAGCCCGTTCTCTGCCCTCTGCTTCCTGCAGGAAGGGGTGCAGTGACGCGCCCTGTGCCATCTACACACTGCAGACATCAATGTGTATAATGGAATAAACAGATAAATGTGGAGGTGTCAGGTGACAACTGTTTACTCAAATGCTTTAAAACCAGCCCCAGGGAAGATGCACATTGTGACATTTCCTCTACCCACTTCTGGCCCTTAAAAAGCTGCAGGGATGGGCTCTGGTGACAAGAGCCTGTGACAAGGTCCTGTGGTGACAGGGGGGGGTCCTGCTGGGGCCTGGGGGAGGCCATGCCCCCAGGGGAGCTGAGCAGGGACCCCATCGCTCCTGCTGCTCCAGGGCAGACAGGACAGACACCAGCCCCGTTCGCCTCCATCCATTTTTTTTTTTTCTCTTGTGTTCTTGGGGCCTTGTTTTGCTTTCGATACAACTCTGAAATTCAGGACAACGATTTGTATGTCCTGTCTGTCCTCCCAGCTTTCAGGGAGGAGGTTGGTCACTCAGTGTTGGCTTTTCCCACCTCAGAGAAGCTTCTTCCCCACAGCTCAGCACCTGCTCACAGTAGTTAAGAGGTGCCCTTTATTCTAAAAGTTTCCTTATTTATATCCACCAAAGGGGTGGGATTGAAACCCCTTGAAAGCAGCACTTGTCTCCTCTTGACAACCAACACCTGATTTTACAGGTATGAAGCACAACCAGCAGCAGGCTGGAAGTGGCCCCATGCCCTGCAGGAGGTGGCTCAGCTCCAGGACCCCCCATCCTGCTCCCCCCAGGAAGGGGGCTCAGCCGTGCTCAGAGGCTCCCAGCAGCAGACACCGACCCGCCAGGACTCCAGCACCAGCACTGAGCTGTTTACAGCCAAACGCTGCAAAGCAAAGTGTGGGCAGAGTCTCACCCAGGAGTCAAGGCCAGGCAAGCTGCAGTGCTGCTCCCACTCAGGAAAGCTTTAGACCACATCAGCTTGGGAGGGAGTAACTGGAATACTCTGTTCTTTCATTTATCAGAAGTTACAGGAGGTGTTTAGTTCCCTCCACAAGTCACCACCTTCCTCCCCCTGTATTGGGAATCTTCCACCTGGACACTGACAGGTCAGCCCTGGCCCTGCAGGAATGAGCCTTCCTAGTGGAAAAGGGCTCATGGTTAACTAGCCCAGGGCTGAGCTGTTAACTAGCCCAGGGCTGAGCCCCCTCACACTGCTCCCACCCCCCAGGAGCCAGGCACAGCACTTGGGACATGGCCCTAGAACAGTAACTCCAGCCCTGTCAGTAACAGCCTTTTATGTATTAACTCTGAAGCTTTGCTGGAGAAACAAGGGGAATTACTGCTTTAATAAAGGCAGCAGCGTTATTACACACAAGTTGACAATTTCTCATTCTGCCCCAGCCACATCGGACCTGTCAGTCAACTCTGGCAGCACAACCCCATCTCTACCCCCCGTGTCACCCTGGCTGCTCTGCCAGAAGTGGGGTGAGCAGCAGCTCCGGGGGAAGCCCCTGTTCTGCCGGCCGGAGCCCAGACACGGGGGGCACCTGTGGCCACCGAACCAGCACAGAATAAGCTGGTCTAAGCCCCACAGCCAGCCCAGGGGCTCTCCTGCTGCAGGCCCAGCGGGACTGGGGCAACAGTAACACCCATGAGGCGGGTTCCTCGAGAGCTGAAACAGAGTAACAGGGAAAAGGGAAAGGAAGTGCCTGGAGGGGTTTTTAAAACCCTTTTCAAACACTGTGTAATACTCCTCTGTCCTGCCAGAACTCTGCTGCTTTTCTGCAGCTCCCATCTGAGCCCAGCTAGGACAGGCACCTGACAAGCCCCACAGACTGAGGCCACTGAGCTGCGTGCAGAACAAAGGAGCAGGGAAACATTAAACATTTACATGTTTATTATAATTACAATTTACATTACTCCAAAGAGCAGCCCCACTGCTATGTTCTAATTCTTAGCAATAAAGTCCTACAAAAATAAATCCAAGCTTTTACAGTAACCTAGGTCAACGCATAACTAAAAAAATTCTAGCTATGTAAGGGGTTCAGTCATCAAGGTGCTTTTTCAACAAAATTCCCTACCAACCAAAAAAAGGGACACATGCCTATAGCAATTTAACCCACTTATTCATGCAAACAAATGTAACCCCTCCCTCCCAGCCCCTCTCCCCACATACAGATTTTTTTTTTAAAAACAAAAAGAAAAACAACTAAACTATTTACAGTATGGGGGTATAGAGGAAACAAATTAAACATGCCCATCTGTTAAGCTTCATTATATGGACTCCCATCCCTAGTTTAATGAAAACATCCCATAGTGTTCCACCACAGTCTACTAGTGTACAGAGAACTGTTTGTGTTTGGTACTACCCATGAGCGAGGTACGAACCAAGGCAAGAAGTCAGAGCTGCAGATCCCCTTCCCAGGCAGTCAAGTACTGCCAAAAACTCTTTATTATGAGTGCACGAGCGGAGACACTTCCCTCTCCTGTCCCCCGCCTGCCCTGACCCAGCAAGGAGCTCGAAGCTTCCAAAGAACACCCAGCACCCTTCAGCTCGAGCACAAGTCACACCTCTGTGTAAACCTGCAGTACCTCCACACTAGTACCAGCTGACAAACAGTTGTACAGTCATTTACACTACTACATGATCAACAATCCAGTATTCCCAAGTGACAATACACATAACTTCTCAGCACCAGGAATCCATTCTTCCAGATACCAAGTGCTACTTCACACCTGCTGCCGAGAACAGTGAGACCAGCAGCACCAAAGGATCCATTTGGTTACTCAGAACAAACAAATTATAGCTGGTTTATTTCAAGTGAGCTTTGGTTCCATGTTAAAATAGCATGATTTATCTTCTTCAGGGTTCAGAAAAGGAGTCTGACTTTAAGCTTAGACTATAGCAGCCTTTGAGAGACCCAGAAAGAAGAACCATGTAAGTCAGTCTGCACTTAAAAAAAACACAAACAAAAAAGACACCCTGAAGAAGGTACCCCTGAACACATTCCCTCTTCCAAAGAATATTCCAGCTGACAGTTGCTGGTCCAAAATAAGTCCAGAATATAAGCAGTAGTACATGAAATTCTGTCACTTGAGCTGAGACAGTAAACAATATGAACCATTTTCCCACATTAGTGCAGCAGTTGGTTGTTTTCTTTCTATATACAGTTTCATCCTCTCGGGAGAGGTGTTAGAACCTATTCAGAAAAAAAAAGTAGAATTAGATTTGATATCATGGGGATCTTCTCCCAGGAAAAAGAAGAGCTCAAAGTTCACACACATGTATCAGCTGAAACACTTAGCTAGAGCCTCAGATCAAACAAGCAGCTCCTGCTTTCTCAGACATAAAGCTCACCCAAGAAATCAACAGAACAATCAACATTTTAAAGAACACCTTAAAACCACTCACGTTCCCTTCTACCACGCTTAGCAGGATTGATCAGATACAGTAAGGAACAATTCTTGATGTATCCATGAGACTGGAGAGCAAAAGAGCTTGCACAGACAGTTCAGGCACAGAGTAAAAGACAAACCGGGCTCAGATACAGCATTTATTCTTGCTAAAAACACTTGCCTCTGAAGTTACACTCTGCCAGTACCAGCTCTGTGAGTGGTTTGGTTTCGCCTCGCGGCTCCGCTACCCCTTCCACCTCGAAATCCACCACGGAAGCTGCGGCCACGGAGGAACCGTCCAGACACTCCAAATGTCTCTGTATTGAGCTTCCTCTCCTCAGCCCACGTGGTACGCCTAGAACTGCACAAACTGCGTTCAGATTCGACATCAGCGTTACATAGCCACCAACTCACTGGGGTAGGAAGCCTCAAGCACTCTGTTTTGTTGAGCTGCAACAAGAACTAGCTGCAGCACATACACACACACACTAACTCAACCCCTCTGCTCATCAGCACAGGTTTGTAAGCAACAACCATTGGCTTCTGTAAGCTGCTTTCACACTGGAAAACTAAAGATGGGCCTAGAAAAGGGTTGAACATGGTCTTACAAGGTTTTCAAACCCAGACTTGTTTTCTTGAAAGCTACAAACTCTTGACTCCAGTGAAGCCTCTACAGAAACCCAGGAAGCCCTGTCCCAGCTGAGTTCAGCAGGCTGCTACTGCAGCAGAGCAGCCTGCCTGGCCCTGCACTCCTCCAGCACTTTGCTAAAGGAAGCAGAAACATTACCAAGGGAATCCCACATACTGACACTAACTGCACGTCTGACTTCACCAGACAGTTGGTAACGCTGGTGTCAGCAGCAGAAGATGAAGCTTTAACCCTCCCAGCACTGGACTGAATGAATTTCCAGGGACAGACCTGACCTCCTCTCTGCTCAAACTCCAGGCTTAGGTTGCTCCTGCCTGCAACTTGCACCATCTTCAGCATAGCATGACCCTGACGCCTCCTCCCACAAACGAGATAAGAGATTTGTTTAAAAATCAGTGGGTTCAAAGTCAGTACTGGGAAACAGAACTGGAAACTCCTGTATCATAGCTCAGGCAAGTGTAGCAGTATCAGCTGAAATCTTTGTTTTTTGTTTGATCCCACTGCATGGAGCTTGGTTAATATCACTCATGAGCCATCAAGTGCACAGCAATACTCCCTTCTAAAGACCATTTTTGTTGACTTACTTGCATTCTAAGATTTTTAAAGAATTCAACCATGTGATGTAAATTATGCCGAGAATTCTATGCCTAAAATTGCATTTAAAAAGCAAGCCTTTTGAAAATACTCACCTAGATTTCAGTTCTGAAGAAATGTTGTCAAAGAAAGACTTGGATTTATCATAATAGCAGTTGGGTCCCAGAAGGTCCTCCTCTGCATTACCGTCATTGTTTTGAGTTGCCACTCCAGGGTCCCCTTTTTCTTCCCCCGTCTCTGCTTTGTCATCTGAAGATAATAAAACGTATTACACCTCCTTGATGCATACTGAAGAGCCATCTGTTCTCTTGCTCTCTCAAACAAGATTTGAGATGCTGCCACATGTAATCATGCAGTTTTTCAGAACGAGTTTGTCTATGCAGTGTTTACTACTAGCTCAGCAAATCATATTTAATGAAGTCACAAACCTTTAAAGTTTAGTTTCTTCTTGAATTCCTTATCAAGTTCCTCTCTGTTGAATTGTGCATTTGCACTTTCAAAGTCAAAGTCACCTTCAAACTTTATTGTATTTTCCTTCACAGTAGCTGGTCTGTTTTGTCCTCTAGAGCGGTTTCTGGTTCTCCTGTTTCCTGAAAGCAGGAGAGTTCAAACACTTGGTAATGCACAGGGAGGTTAAATTACTTGCTCAAGACCAGAGGAAACCAGGCTCAGAACTCGGGATTTTCTGGCTTCCAGTCCTGGAAGCCTCTTTTCACACCTCTTTGAAAGTAACTTCTGAACTTGGCTGCAGAAGACATATTACAGCAACACACAAACATTCCTGGATGTCAGTCTTACTATTAAGACAAAGTATATCCAGCTTCCAGTGTGAGGAGGGGAAATCAGAACATGTACTATACCAACAAAAGCTGAGGGAAAACAGTCTTTCCTGCCTGCTATTCATCTGCAAGCATGGTACTGTAATTAGTCTACAAACCTGTGACAATGGCAAAGAGGAGCAGGTCAGTGGTTTCAGAAAATCCACCCAAGACTCATCTACCCACAAAGGGAGTGTGTACTCTGTATAGTTTCTGTTTCCAACTGAGATGCTGCCAACTCCTTTTTGGAAAAGCTGTAACCCCTTCCGACAATGCTGTCCTCAGGCAAATTAATTTGAAGACCTGAGAGTCTTAAGTCCTGCCTTCCCTCATTTCACTTGGGCAGAAATACCTGTTTCAATTTCATTTCACTTTCTTTTGACCTGTGCTTAAACTGCTATCTTGAGATAAGACCTCTGCTCTGTGAGAGTGAGAGCTCCATGGTTCCTCTCAGTTACAAGAGCTCTGGAAATTTTCAAACAGGTTGCCCTTCCAGTAAGAATCCTTCAGGTTTCAGAGAAATCTCATTACTGCTGCCAACTCATAGCATCAATTTTTAGAACATATCTTCAAGTCTCTACAAGAGAAATTAGAACTCTGTTAGTGGAATGTTCTGAACTTCTGTGACTGTTCTAGAACCTATTTTGTTAGGGAAGCATCTCTGGATGCCCAAAGCCTTATCAAGCTTTATTTTGCTCTCACTCTTCTATCTGATAATCCTTTACTGAAGTTAACAATATTTGCTGTTAGTGGTTAACGCAACTGTTTAATGCCAGGTTAACCTACCCGATCTTCTCCGTTGAGGTCTTCTGTTTTCATCATTCACCTGTCCTTGGGTTTGCACAGGTGCTGCCTGAACTGTATCTACTGAACAAGAAGGATAAACTTAAAGGAGCACAAGAACAAACCCAAAACAGTTTAGTCTTGCTATGTACCCTTGAAAGATGTTTCAGATCAGCACTTTAAAGACACAGTGGTCCATACATACCATTTGTTTTGCTGTTGCCCTGCGGAACCTGCCGTCCGTTGCGCTGGACCCCTGGAGTTACTTTCACTGGGGGTGGCTTTTGTGAATTCATGTTGTCAACTGGGCCAGTCTGAACAGCCTGCTCTACCATGGGGCTTTTGCGGACTGGGTGAACAGAAGGAAAGCCAGAACCTGGAAAAAATCCCAATGACTAAGTGCCTCTCAGAGAACATGCCAACACTACTCAAACCCTACCCACCTCTATGGAGAAACAGTTTTGTCAAAAATTACTCAAAGCCTTGAGTGTTTATCATTACACACTATGTTTAAGTGGCATATACACTAGGTAAGGCCCCACCGCCACACAAATCACGGCTCACAAATCCAGAGCCTTCAAATCAGGAAATCTACCCCTTTATTTCTAAAACCAAGTTAGACACGCATTAGATAAACAAGCCAGGTCAGTCTCTTAGACATTTTATACCAAAGTCTAATTTCTAGGTGTATCCCTGGTTATGCAGGATTTTACTTTACACAGTATTTTAAATCTGAAGCAGAAATCCACCATTTTGAAACTGCTCAAGAAAGCTTCCCCACTTTGACAAAGAAGTTTTGCAGTAAAAGCTTAACCACCTCAACTACATCCCATTTTGTAAGCCGCTTTTAGAAGTCCTTTAACTTCATTGCTTATTGTTAGCTTTCAGACAAAGAAAACCTGAAACCAGACCAGGATCTCAAAGTTACCCTTTTAAATTCCTTCTTGGTCAAGGCCAAAGTGTTACCAAGACTTCTGTTGCTCTTCCATCCAGGCTTATTTATTCACACTACAAAACATGTAAATACTTTTCATGGTTTGGTATACCTTAAACCAATGATATTAAAAAGTGACAGTCTTCAGTACTCAGAAGAAACACTGCATTCTAGATTTGATTAGAAGTTTTGGAGTACTACAGGTTTATGTAGTTATGCATAGAACTGCTTGGAAGCAAACTTTAACTGAATATACTTAAAGAGCAAGAAAAGTGAAAAGCTGGAGTACACACAAACCAAGCCACTGACATTTCTGGGTCACCCAAGTCCACATGAGATATACCCAGCAGGTAACATCATGCAGGTTCCCTGTTAATGTACACCTGGAAAACTTGCAAGGAAGACAGACATATCCTAAGGATTATTCAGTAGGACGAAGCTGCTGTGCAAGTTTAACATGAGAAAAGTTTCAAAGCTTAGCCAGAATATTGAGAAAGTATGTACAGATAGATGGCCAAAACCAGAGAGTAAGTAAAAACAGTTTCATGCCAACACGAGCATACATGCTTAAATGAAAAACAGATTAAACTAATTACCATGTTTAAATGCAGGCTGCACCTGGTCTCTCTGCTCTGAGGATGGTCAGTCTAGTATCTCTACTCAAACTCCTTTAAAAGTTTTTACACATAGAAGCAAGCACCCAGAACTAGGTTATCTCAGCTTACCACAACTCAGAAATTGCTTACTGTTAGTCATGCTTTACTAATTGAGTCTTGACAAAATACTATGCCCCATCATGCATGAAATCTATCCTGATGTTTCCTCGATTACAGCAACACTCCCAAATTTTCCATTAACCTATGTCTCTAACAGCAAGACCACCCACAATTTAAGCAGCATGCTGCATTTCCAGGAAACACTAGTTAATTCCTTGCCCAGTCTCTAAGGTGACACATGCTCCTGAATAGGATGCAGCACATCAACATCCCTAAACCTCAGTCCTCTCCTGATACTTACACAAGAGGATCCGCTGTCCTGTACTTTTTTCCTTTCTCCTGTCTCTCTAATTGATACTTCTAGGACAGGAGGAATACTTCATGTAGCAACAGGCAAAAATAGCTAAGAACAAGCTAGTTCTACTAGCATTACCCATATAAGTACTATCGTTCTAGGAGGGGTTAACAAGAACAGAGTGTTTGCAAGTGCCATGCAGTTCTTCCAAATATTTGGAGTCCTCAAACTGCTGTTACCCTTGGAAGAGAGCTGATGGGGGTCTGAAGACATGTCAGGCTCTGAAACAGGTTGTGGAGACGGAGAAGAACTAGGGCTGGAAGCAGCTGCTGATGCTGGAGGGCTTACCAATTTCTCTGAAGAGATAGAGGGAAGAAGAGAAAGCAAAGATATACGGATAAGATACAAGGTAGTGAAACATCTGAAGGACTTGGAAAGAGATACAAGAATCTCTAGAACAGCATTAGAGCAGCTTATTTACAGTCCTCTCTGAGAATACAAGTTCCTTTTACATGTGATGTACATGTAAGGTATGTTAGGTTAGAAATGAACTGGCCTCGACTATCTAGTATTCACATTACTTTCAGAAAGAAACTCAAGCTGTTTAGTTCATTTCTTTCTTTTGTGTGCATATGTGTGTGTAAGTGACATGCAGGCCTCGCAATAAAATCACTGCACAAAGTTGTTAACTACTGGTTCACTGCTTGTTGCAGCCTGACACTTCGCAAGGAATTCGGTATTAGTTGCTGTTATTTAGTTTCACGGTAGCTGCATACAAGGACTGTACCTTTATTCTAGCAAGTAAAATTTTTACTTACCTAAACCTAATGAAGCTGCATATTGCTGGCTAAGTAAAGAGCTGGCAGCGAGCTGGCTGTAAGGTGGCATACCTCTAAAAGGGCTGTAAGGCACATGTGGCTGAAAGGATGATGTAGAGGCAGAGCCCAGTGAAGACTGTAACAAAACAAAGTACATTTCCATTTACAGTGTCCAGAAGTCAACTTGCCTTGGCAGTGATTCTCTACTTCATGTACAGCATTACTAAAGCTTAAGTAAATACTGAGAAGGGTTAGTTTACCTCTTTATTATCTTCCTGCATTCTCAGCTAGGTAAACTAGCTCTGGCTTTTGTTGACTAAAGTCTTTAATGCTGCTATTTTAAACATTACAGTGAAATTCAGGATGCTTCAAATAATATAAAGATTCTGGAGACACTTACTGGGCTTCATTTTTATAAGTTTATACTAATATCCAGTCCATCACCAGTGTTTTATCACAGCCTTCTATCAACACTTCAGGCTAACTTACTTGAACAATCGCAGGATCTTGTGGTAGAGTATGTTGAGCTTTTGGAGGTTCACAGACAGTGATGTCTTTGATGTCACTTCCTCGAAAAATAATGTATTCATAGATTTCTTCTCTTGGAGGAGCAGGTCGGTCTGTGGGCCGGTCTTCAGTACCAAAGGACCGCACTTTAGCATTAAAAAGATTACTGTTAGTCCCAAATTACCACTGCAGCATTGTGTATGTTAAGATTTATGCAATTAAAAAAGTCCTCTTGTAACACTTGCCAACTGTAACAAAAAAAAATGTTACCTCCAGAGCCCTGCATCTCCTTATCACACACATCTGTTCCCTTAAATGCTAATTTTTTCAGCAGCCTGTATAAACAGTTTTGTTTACATCAAGCTGTGAAGGTAAAGACCACAGACCAGCTGGAGTGAAGAATCCTACTCCAAAAGTGAGGACTTCCCCACAGTGCTCTGCTGTCATACTCCCCTTCCCTCTCCAGCACCTGTCCCATGTAGGCATTCAGCCCGAGACAACTGCCACTGCAACAGACCACAGGAGAGGCCCCTGAAGGAGCAGGGGGAAAAAAAAAAAAAAAAAAAATCTTAGAATGCTTTAGAGCTCAAATTTGCACCTTTGGTTTCATATATTTATTATACAGAGCAAGGTAAAGTTCTATCAATGACAAGAACTTCCTCTTAAAATGCTCTCTGTGCCACTGGCTCTATGATTAATATTCACTGAGTACAAAGCAAGCTTTCAGTGATAAATCTAAAACCTCAGTGCCTACCGAGGCTTTAATGAGTCCCAGCTATTGGAACACTTGTGCAGGTACTAGTCAGTGATGTTACAAATTAGAGTGGAAAAAAGGCTGCAATTGACTGTGGCAGCTACCAGGTAGAAGTATAAATTAATTTCAGCTGCTGAAGAGGAAGAGGTCATACTTACTGGATTCTTAGTGCAGGAAAATAGGTAGCATAGTTACATCAGACACTGACATACAAAAGTTTGAAATTTCAGCCACAAGTTACAGAAGCTTATCGAGTTTACTAGTCTAATTGTTTTCTGTCTTCATGAGGCTTTGCCAGTGCAGATAAGCAACCAGCACATACTGGTTTGATGTATGCTTTCTGCCAATAGAAAAATTCTGTATTGCATTTGCATCAGTTGCTTCTAACAGGTTACCACAGACGTACTCAACCTCTCTGCCAGAACATGCCACGATTCCTGCAGCACCTTTACAAACTACATCCTTAACAGACCTTTCACAAGCACCTGCCATGTCACAGTCTGTGGTGATGTGCCAGCCAGCTGCCACTCCCACTGCACAGCTGAAAAGATAGAAGCACAGACAGCCCTGTCACAGGGATGATAGGGGGGCACCACAGCTTCCCCAGAAAAAGGGCAGGAAAAACTGGATCCACTCAACCCCAGTGTTGTGCATCCCCAGTATACTATACTCTTACAAACTTACTAGGAATGTTGATGTTTCAGACAGGGCTGCTCTTCATTGCTGAGAACAGGGCTTCTGATAAGCCATATCCACTTGGTTGCCCCCACCGAGCAGCAGTTAGTGCTGCAAGCAGTCTTCACACCTCTGTTCAACACCCGAGAGCTCACCAGGAGCAGCAAGCTCTGTGCACAGCAGGTCAATGACAAACTTTGTCCCTACCACACTGATGCTGTTTAGCACCTCAGCTTACACCTAACTGGAAGGGAATCTTAACTGGTGCAAGGACAAGCTGTCAGTCACGTGCTTTGAAGGACCATCTTCCATTAGTTCCTAGGGTATATAACCTCTCCAAGTTATTTTAGATCTCCAGCTGCCGTTTGATCATATTACAGCTGTAACCTAGTCAACTAGAAGCAGATTATAGACTGAAAGCAATGCTTGTGGCCTTTTAGACACAAACCGTACCACTGATATCCCTGCTCAAGATTAGATTATTGCAGCACATAGCTCGTGGCAAGACATACTAAAGCTACCCAGGCACTACTGCAGAATCCCCCAGCAAGTTTGGAAAGCACAATGTCTTCTCTGAACACCAGCATCAGCCTGTCAGCTTCCACACAGAGAAACACATGCCCTGCAAAGCTCAAAGTTGTCCAGCCAGCCTCTCAGATGGCTGGTCCGAAGGTTTCTAACTAAGAAGGTGTAAAACTACATCCTTGCTGAGAAAACAGCAGTGAGGGCATCTGAGAGGGCTCTAGGAGTTGAACATGCCTGCCCCTGCATTCGGAATGTTTAATGGTTTCTGACACATCACAAAGCACAGCTTTAAGTTTCTGCAGAGGTTTGAAGGGCTGTCTCCCATGAAGAGTTACAGTGACTATTGTTTACAGACGAACAGGAAATCAATCCCACACCACACTGCAGCTAGTGTTTTACAATACAGTTTGTACTCATGTCTAGGGCTCTGTTCAGCTAGACCGCTGAAGGGTCAGGAAGCAGAACGAGTGACTGGATGTCTGGAAAGCAGAGCTTACGTGGATATTTTTTGCTCAAACACTCTAGTTCCTTCAGACTCCTACAAAAAGGGGAGTAAGTGCTGCCGACAGGGCAGTCATGGGCTTAAACTTCCTTTGTTTGTAATTTAAGTTTAACAAGACAGTCAAATTTCTTGCAACTGCTTAATTAAGCACATGGAATCTCCTTATCCAGTGTTTAAGATATGCATGTGTTGAGATTTAACAGGAACCAAACTGAAATCAACTGAAGTTAGCCCAGCTTTGAGCAAGAGGCTGAACCAAATTCCTTCCTGAAGTCTTTCAACCTAAATTTTTCTTTATGTCACTCAGATGATGAAAGTCAAGAGGACACCACTTGCATTACATACTGAAGTTGCTTGAGCCTTAAACAGTGGCATCTGTGACTTAATAATAATTTACTAGCAATCTGGACAACTTCCAACTGCAGTCAGTACTTCATGGTTCTTCTAACCCTAACAGAGATCAAACATTTTGAACTGCTGTCCCCCATAAGCACAGGGCTGATATTGCCATCACCAACTTCAACACTGTTGCTATGTTGGTAATTCTGACACTAATTTTGATATAAAGTCTCAAAAGTTAAAAACCCCTCTGAGCTAAAATGTAAAGCAGGGATTGTACTGTGAAGTTTATAGAGCAGCACTTTAAGTGGGGAAAAAGGTATTCTCTGTTTATTGTAACAACTACTTCTTAGGCATTCCAGTTCATCAAAACTGAACACTAAGAGACCAATAAATACAAGAACTGCCAGAAATCTTATACAGAGCATGTACTTTCTCATACCATAAAGCACTTTAATCACATATGCCTCAAACACACCACTTAAGCTCTGAAGTAGCAAGTGCTATCTGGGAGCCAAAACCATGTAAGAGACCATTTTTCTGCTTGCTGCTGGGTAAAGGTGAAGACCCTCCTGCACATACAGTAAAGGAATTGCATCCTACCTCTCAATTACTTTTGAGTAAAACACCAACATACACAGCTCCATTTGCAAATTTAAATAAACAGCTACATCCCTAGGAAAAAAAGTAAATTTGAAAACTCACATTTTTAACTTCAGAATACATACTAATAGATGTCAAATACTCATGGCCAGCATCACATAAACATCATTATACTGAATAAATACTGAGGCACAGCTGAGAATCAGGCAAGTCGGTGTCTCATGCCAGCAGATATCTTTTGTTTTGAAAGACTGTTTGGTTTGTGAACAACCCTGATGGGTTGCTGGAGGCAACAAAGAAGGTGTGAACTTCCCAGAACTAGGGAAGGACAAAACTGAGGGGAAAAAAAAAAAGCTGATGCACATTAGCTGGAGTAGCCAAGCTGGACATTAAAAGCACTACAGAAATAAGATCTTGTTTGAGAGACTCAACAATACAGGACAAGTTTTTCTGACGGTAAACACGGGATTTCTCGATACAGGTGACAAATTAATCTGAATGACACCATTTAGGTAGAAGATAAAGGTCACTATTTCTACAGGGGAACAGAATGCAAAGCTTTAATGAGCAGCCTGCAAGGTAGGAAAAGCCAGACCCACGTGCAGATACCCCACAGCGCTCTGTACTCGAGCTCTGTACTGAGCAGAGTCCAGTTATTGATCACGTAAGGAACAAAGACACATCAACAGCAACTCTCGCTGGCCTGGCGCCCCGCTCAAGCCAAGCACCGAGACACTGCCGGGCATCCACGTACAGGCAGGAGAGGGGAACCAAAGCACGAACAGCGGTGCCGACCATCACCTTCCTGGCTCTGACAATAAGAGGAGGCGGCAGCACTGCTGGCAGCTCTTCTTCCTCTTGAGGGGACTGATAACTTCCCGTGAAAACCAAGGGCTCCTCAGCATCCCGGGCCCTGCCGCTCCTCCGGGGAGGCACAGCAAGCCCCCGCCACGGCCCGTGCCCGTCCCCGCGTGGTGGAGCGGCCTCCCAAATGCTGACTCACGGAAAGCCAGCAGCGCCCAAGGCAACGGGGCTCCAACCCCGCCACCCCCCAGCTCCCCGCACTTCGCCCCGGCCGCCG
>NW_020799125.1:2512533-2527155 GCF_003259725.1 Athene cunicularia
TACAGGGGAACCTCCCCGCCAGGCCCCCCTGGGGTTCTGCAGCAGAGGCAGCTCCAAGGCTGCCCGCCGCCGCCTGCTGCCTCCAGGCGCAGCGGCGCTCTGACGAGAGCAGGAATGGCCGCCTTCCGCCCGAGCCCCTTTTTTCTCCCCCCGGTGCTGCGGCAGTGGAAGAGGCCGGTTTTGTGCGGGAAGAGCCCTTGGTGCCTGCCGGGGATGTGCCCCGTGAGGTGCCTTTGTTCAGCCGGCGAGGCGGGATGTCCCCGGTGCGCCGATGGCGGCAAGTCACATCCTGGCAGAGGGACCACAATGCTTGGCCGCAGCTGGAGAATGAATCTTTCAGTGCAGCGTCTCCTGGGATTTCTCCGGCTCCCCAGCCATCTGCGGGTCAATGAGAGACAACCGGTAGCATCTGGCAGACATAGTCACAGGAGGTGAAGTCGCTAACCAACGTGAGGGTGGATGGGGATCAGGCAGGGCAGTTACATTTGGAGCAGCAGGTCAGAGTGCACGAATCTCACTAATTTGTGTGACGCAAATGAATAAGATTCTAAACCAGCTGCTGGAGACAATACAGCGGGAGCCATTGTCTAAGTGTAAAGAGGTTTGCTGGAGCTGTATGCGCCCGTGCCTTGGTTACATGTCTTCCATCAGTGATAAAACAGCGACATGGTAGTGTGCAGTCCACAGGTTTATCCTCATGGCATGAGGAGCTGCTTCCCTGCGCACACCATGGCTCAGATAGCTGTTCTCCAAATGCCCCAAGCTGTCCGCCCTGTGACCTTACGTATTTTATGGCACTACTCTTCATGCTGCTTATGCAGCCTGGAGAGTGGATCTCCCTGTCTGAACAGGCAGGATGCCTTCCTTCTCAGTCTCTATTATGGACACACATGTGCAGTCTTCCTCGTGTCAAATTGTCATCGTTCTAGCATGGAGAGAGTTGCTAAGAAAAAAAAATATACGGTTTCCCATATATTAACTGAGCAAACAGTTTAGTTTTGAATAAGAAAGTCAGCCCTTAAAGTCAATCTTCTTAGATTTTTAGCTCAGCCTTAAGTATAACCTACACAGAGCAAGAAAAGATTCCTTTTTTTACTGCAGTAACAGTGCCTTTTAGCAGGCAAATTACTGGTTAGAAACTTCCCCAATGAAAAAAATCATCTAGTTCCCCTGTATGAGGAGTGTCTAGTTAGGAGTGTAGAAAAGTTCAAGTGGAGAAAAAAATAGGGTGAGAAATTATAATGAAATGCTCAGTTTGGGGCAGTCACAATTATTTTGAATGGGAAAAAAATGATGTCAGTATAGGCAATGCAACCAAAGGTAGAGGAGCAGTACTCTTAGTTTATATTCTCCAACTCCTCAATATTTAACTTAACGTTCCTTATTTCCACTCTTAAAATATTTTTAATAGTGCTAAATAGGCCTCTGGGTTTTTCAGTTCAACTCTTTGGGGTTTTTATACACAACAAAATGTCACTGATTCATAAGCACCTGCAGTTCCACTATTTTGTTCTGTATTCATCAAAAGGTATCATGGTTGGTTTATACTTTCACTTTTTTTTTAAACACCAGGAAAGAGAAAGGGACAATCACATGTAATAGGGCAATGTCGATCCCTCAGGAAGACTAATTAAAGCAATGCGGAAAAAGAAGAATACACCAAAGTGGCATGAACTATACACTGGTAAGGAGAGATATGCAAACATGTAGAATTTTAGTTACAGTCATCATGGCCATAAATTGACCCGTCTCTGGAAGATTCTCTTACTGTAATGAATTTAGCCCATATCTTTTGTTTGACAACAGTCAGAGATAACAAGTGATCAGCAAGAAGAAATACGATGTCTGACATTTTAAATGCCCTGTTAGTGTTATTTAGTCTGCTAAAAAATATTGTTCATCTATTAAGTGTTGAAAGGGGGAATGAAAGAGTATCTTTCATTGTGTAAATTCATGACACGTGTGCCATCCTGGGCATCCCTCGTATGAAGAGGGAGTATTTGGCTTCACAGGAAGAAGCCGATTGCACTTCATCGTGGCACTAGGAAGAAACCTAGTAGAGTTGCACCTCGTGATAGCAGCAGACACAGCTGTGACAGAACAGTATTTTGGACCACTGGTAACTGTGGTCTTCGGAGATGGGAGGTGGGGCACAGTCAGACTATCTAACTACACAGCTAGTTCATACACAGGAAAACCTGCATTGCCAGAACTAAGGAGACCAATACATCTAATAATATTTCATAGCAGTTAAAAGAGAAACCTATGACTTAGAGCAATGATGAAAATTGTGGGGTGTGTGATGGTGAGAGAGCACTTCTGTGGTGGCTAATGGCCGTGGCCATGGCAATGTGAGCTGAATTGACATCTGGCAGAGTCAGTGACAGAGGACAGCTGTTGGAAAGACATCTGTAACCAGCTCCAGCTGCCAGAAGGCACTGGCTGCTGAAGCATCACCTCTTGCACCTGGAGACAGTGGGATATGTTTGCAGTTGGTGGCAAAGAAAAGGAGAGAGAAAAGAGGCTAGCATGGAAAATGGAGGAGGTGAAAGTGGAACAGAGATTTGAATTTGGGTGTGGCGAACAAAACAAATGATACAAAGGAAGGGAGAAACATGTGAGCCCTAGAGGAAAAAAAAAAGTTAGAAACATGCCGATAGTTTAAAAGAGAAAAGTGGTAGCTGCAGGGAAGGAAGGTAAGGTCACCAAGTACAGAACATGATTCTGTAGTGGTGTGGGGAATAGGCAGTAGAAAAGAGCCCAGGAATGAAGGAGGAACTAGAAGAAGATGGAGAAATTGAAAAGCTGCAGGAAAGATGAGAAGGAAAAAAAAATCCATCTATGCGAGGGCTTTTATTCTAAATAAAGAAAAGCAGAGAAAGTAGAATAAAGAAAAAAACATGTAAAGTCAACTGAAGGAAACTAGGAGAAAGGGAAGGAGAATGGAGTAAGGAAATTAAAAGATAGAAACAAGAATAAATAGAAAAAAATTGAAAAGATGGTAACTTTTATTTAGATAATGTGTGCTTCATACAATTAGTTTCTCCATTTCCCAGAGTCTAAGAACAAGAGATACAGTGATGTATGTAGGAAATAGTGCTTCATTACATTAATTTGTCTTGCATCTCAGGGAAAGGGGTATCTCTTCTGAAAAAATTCCATCGCAACAATAGGTGTTGTTTTCTTTTTTATTCCAGAAATAAATACAGAGATTGTAATATATGCTACACTGTTCTGTCCTCTCTCTCCTTTCTCTCTTTATCTTTTTCTCAGTTTTGAGTCTGTGCCTCAGTCATTTCAATTTTGACATCTTTCATTCCACCCCCATATATCAAATTTGAAGTCAGTTTAACTCCTGGATTTAAATGAAATATTTTATAAAATGTCATAATTTTAGGCTTGTGTGGGATTGGGTCTCTTAATTAGTACCTCAACTGTGTACTTAGTGGAACTGGCATAAATCTGCATTATTCCACTGCATTTCTCAGCAGTCAAGACAAAATATATTTTACCGATAAGGATGCATTGGCAGAGCGCTTAAACTTCTTATCCAGACTCACAACAAAATTGGTGAGTGTCAAAGCAAGACCACGGTTTGGGTATTGCTGTTTATTTCAATGCTCTAACTGTATGCAATACAAACATAAGAGGAGGAAATGTTCCTATGAGTTTGGCTGTAAACAAACTTATTATTTTATATAGATACACAGTCTTTATACGGTGTGGTGTCAGTATCTGAGATAAAGCTTTAGCTGTAGTGATTAAAGAAGTAGCATTTTGAATTACCTACTAGATTTAACGGGCTCTTAATCTATAATTTTTAACACCTTTATTATAAATACACTCACATTAAAATAGTATATCTTTATTTTTTTGTTCCATGTATGCATTCAATATCAGTTTTTCATACTGTATTCAGTTTACGCTTTTCCGTGCTAAATCAATAATTTTCTACATGGGAAGACAGTTATTTGCTGTAATCCAAAATGATAATTTCTTTTTGTGTTTTTGAAAATCCAATGGTAAAATTACAAAAAAATGCTGGAGAATTTTTCTGTTTGTGTAGCACTTCCATGTGGAAGAATCAAATTACCATGTGAGGATTCAAATTACCATTCTGACTTCTAAACTCTTCAGTTTTCTTAAGGTAGGTTCAGTATATCCACTTAAATTTATGGAATAAGCCAACAGTGCTGTTCTGACCTGCCCAGTCTTTGCTGTTTGTACCTCATGAATCTACAGGGCCTACTTACAAAATTGTGTTTGATTACTTGAACCTGTAGAGGTTAGAAGTCATTGGGACACTTCTGATCCAACAAAGTAAGGAGGGAACATACATGTACTTATTTTTATGAAACTGAAATATCTTGAACATGCATAACATCTTTCATTAGAATGAACAGAAACCGCTATGCCAGACTTTTCACATTCATATCACTACACTACACTGTCTACAGGCTGAAAATGAGACTAAAAAACCACACTTGGTATTAGACATAAGACCAAGAACACAACCCAAAATCCTGTCTGCTGTTGCGATTCGTTTCATCGTTGAAGCATGGGGAGAGGAGCAGTTAGAGAAGTGCAAATACCTTTTATACTGAGGCTTTCTGAATCACAGATGGTAAGATGAAGTTATCCTGACTAACTAGATGGTCATTTACTCATGGATTTGGAAGCTGGAGATAAGAGATCCTTTTATGAAGACAGGTAAATGGATAATGTATGTGATACGAAAAAGGTTGATGAAGTTTGCGGTTTGGTCACAAAAATTGAAGAATGAAGTCTTAAAGCCAGACCTAGATTCTAAAAAAGGTGTTTAGGCATCTGTCTTCTGTTCAAATAAGTAAGAGGATTCAGACCTAAGTTTAGAAATAATTAGGGCATAAAGAGACATAGTTGACTATCTAGGACAATGGGGAGCACTGAACATAGCCTAAAATACAAAGTTCCATTAGGAAGAGCCTCTGACTGTTTTTTTTGCTGCGTAGGCTGCATTTTCTTGGGTAATATTGTGCTGAAGTGAACTGCAAGCTCTGTGTATCCTTCTCACAAATGCACTGATGTGAGGGGTTGAAAATGGGATTTCATAGAGCTTTTCCAGGCATGAAGTGAGCAAAAGGTGGGCTAAAGAGCATACGGAAAGGCAAATAGGAAATAATCAATGGAGAAAGGAGGTCAAAAAATTGTCTTTGAGGGATTAAATGCTGCAGAGGATTAGTCTGCAAATAAAGATTTTGTAGGGTTCCAGGTTTATGCATTAACTGGGATAATAAGAATCTGTGTATTTAGCTTCATGTCCAACTTTCCAAGAGGTTCAAGAGCTGCAATGATAACCAATGATCTAAATCCACTTCTAGGCTGAAAAGAGTCCAAGTTACAACTAGACTGTCTAAACTGACCTACTTGGTACACTTGACAGTAGTCTCAGCAGAGAGACTAAGGAGCAGATGGGAGTACAGCCTGATACATTGCTCTGTGGACAGTTTTTTCAGAACAAAATCATATGTTTTAGAGGGTACAAGTTGTATTCCCCGCATACCTCAGACCCCTGGATGTTGCAGACTAGCAAATTTCACCATTCCCTGCACAGAAATCTATCTTTACAAATTGGGTTTGGCTAAAATTCCAGAAGGCTTGATAGCAGTGTTTCTTTAAGAGCTCCTCCTTTTCCCTCTGTACTTTTTTCTCTCTCCACAAATTATTGAACACATTCTGGCTATCGGTATTGAGCACTATTTCATTGGCACTGAGGCTTGAATGGTGTTGAACCAAGACCCTGCTGCCCAGATCTTCCTTAGTGCAAATCAAATCACAGGATAACATACATCACTGGGCTGAGAACATAGAGGAAAGAGGTTCTTTCTTAGATGTTTTAGTTCAGAGACCTCATTTGCATTGATTCTTTATAGTGGACTTTCTTCTTGAGCCAAAGAAAATTAATCTCCCTCTCCTTACCTGTTCTACAAATGACTAGTAGATTCTGCTTCTTTCTGTTTCGCTAGGTATCGGATCATTTTACCTAGACTGGCAGTATGCTGTTCTTTCCCTGCATAACATCTGCTGCAGTTTTCATAGCTTGAATTGTTCTTGGATGTGTTTTAAAAGGCATGTTTCAGAAATGACTTTGAGAATGTGAATTATTAGTCATTGCTTTATCTGCTAGCATGTTCTTCCTTTATGTTTGTTATTTTAATTTAAAAAAATAAGACTAAATAGTCTTTGGAGTTTAAAGTTTATAGGTTTTAATTCATGTTTAGGTTAAAGATACTAAGAATGGTAAGGTAATAGGATTTTAGTGCAGTTTCAGAAAGTAATTTATTTTTGTGTGACAATAAACTGGCATTTAATCTCCTTCACATTTTAGAAGCTAAACTGTAAATCAGTCTCCACATAAGACAGCAGTGCCTCTCTGTCTGGTCAGTTCTAACTTGCACTTCTCCTTGTGTGTCCACACTTTCCACTTTTATTAATATCTGAAAATTCTGACATTTGCTGTTCCAAAGCCTTTGCATTATTCGTACTTCATACCTCATTTCTCTGCTACTTGATGTATAGCAAGGGTTTTATTCCTTAGTGCACTTTTAGACCACATTTTTGTTCTGTAAAGTAACCCTCATAATAACATTTGAGATTTGGCATTTCATTTTTCTCACTTAATTCATATTAACATGCTTTTTTTTCTTTCCAGAGAGCCTCACAGCTTCATCTTGCACTCTGCATTTTACTCAGCAGCATCCTCAGCCTTTACTCTGCCCATGACATCACCTGTGACAAACTTCTAAAGGCTATCTGGGACATACAGTTGTTAGTAAGATGTTTTGAAGGCAAAAGGTTTGTGCAAGTATAACTCAGAGCATAAACTGGTCTGAAGAATCTTAATTGTTGTTGATGAAGCAGAAAGAACCCCAAGTAGAGTTGGGGGGTGAGGTTATGAGTTAGAAAAAAGCCTATCTTTTTTTATTCTAAACTGAAATAAATCTGGTACTTGTATCTGCAAGAGAATGAACTGGAAGCCCAAAGTGACATAGTACTGAATAACTTTTTAAATAACCATCCAAGCTGTAATAGGATAATAATGCACTCTGGTCTTTACAGGACAAGAGTTGGTGATTCAGTCTCTGTGTGATGCAGGTGCTCACTACTCCACCCAGACATAAAAGAGGATAGTGTGGCTCCTGTAGGAGAGATGGTCCTTCTGAATTAAAAAGTTTGAATTTAGAACACCTAAAAACAGTCAAACTGCAAGAAAGGTTTAAGGGTTCTGTTTCCTGTGAATCTCTTTTAATGGCAGGAAAGTTTGAGGAAGGGGAAAACTTGGCCCCTTCTTTTTTCATTTTGAGTCAGTGGAAATGCTGGTAATAGTAGAGGGATAAGAGCCAGCGTGTTGTATGATCATACCAACACATGTACCAGTATGCAACTTCACACAGTTTTGAAACTCTTGAGGATGTCATGTTTGATGGGTTCTTGCTGGGAATGAGGGTGTAGCACGGCTGGCTTCAGGCTGCCAAGTTGTACAGTTCTACTTAGATGGCTTCATGTCAAGGAATAGTAATGAATGAGTAAACTTACTGGCCCACTAAACTCTCCAGAGCAGCAAAACTAGCACTCTCTTTTGCTATGCTGAAAATAATTAAGAGAAACAAGTTTTATCGTTTCATAAAAACAGTTTGACTTTCTTACACAAGAACATACAAATTGTCTATTGCTTCCCTAACTGATCATCTTTCCTAAACAAGATGTTATATTTGTTCCCTGACATTTTGTCTGGTTGTTAATAAATGGTTAGTTTACACAGATGGATGGGTTTACTGTCCTAGCTAGAAAATTAATAGTGATGGCAATCTTGCCATACTTCTGCGGTTAATGGAAGAGGATTGCAAGTAACCCCATACAGACAAAATTGACAATAAGGAACAACCCAACATAAAAAACTTGGCCCTCCATCTGGGTGTGTCATTTCCTTTGGCTTGGAAGTTTTCCCCATCTTGTATTTTGAGAGATAAAATATTTGTCCAACTTGCTTCAAAACATGTACTAGTTTCTTCTGTCAAATGTGGGAACACATCCCATATTTAATTGAGTTATTGGATTTGTTTGGAGTTTCAAAAATGAGCAAAAGCTCATTAAAGGAACAGGGGAAAATCCTTGAACTCTGTCTCTGACAGTAAGAATATATTTTAGGTAGTGTAAGAAAGTAACCTATAGTCTGGAATCATATCCCTAACTATTTTAGACTGCTGGAGAATTCAGAAAAAGCCCTTGTATAATAGCCTTTCGTGCTGTGTTTTCATTAAGTCTGAGGCAGCTCAATAAAGAAGCTACAGCATGATTTACTTTAATCAGTTATTACAGAGAAGTCATTTAAAAAAAAAACCAAACAACAAACCTTGGCAAAATCTTGCTTACATAGTTTTTGCATTCCAAATCCACAAAATGGTTAGATACAATCTCGTTTCATTACAACCAAAACAAACCTCCTTTACTAGATTTCCTTCATTTTTTTTCTTTAAATGATGATGTTTCCATACCTTTTCTGTCTACACTGGCTTTCCAGTTCAGGGTCTTTTGTGTCTGTTTTCTTTATAATGTCACTAAGATTCGCCAGGTTTCTCTGAGGAATCCTATCGTCCCATAAGGCTTGGTAAGAGCATTTGGCAGGCTATGAACTAGAGGTGGAGTTAGGGAAAATGATTTAGCCACTTTTGTCATCTGGAGACAACTTTCAGAAATGTTGGCACATGTGATCATTCTTCCAGTTCAAATCTACAAGAATTGGGATTTTGACCTACATATTATACATACGCTGAAAGTTTTACCAACTTTTTGGCCCGTTAGTTTCATTTGACATTTCTTGTTGTTGAGCTAAAAAGTGTATATTCAGGCACACACACAATCCTTTTCTTAAATATTTAACTCCTCTGTTTTAAAAGGGGGGTCCATGGGGCTATGGATTGATTTAGATAGGGGCATAGGGACAAAGAATGTGTCCGGCTCTGTTCCTGTAACTTATGGTCTCTAGGCATTGTGATAAAACAAATGCCTATCAAATTCCATAGGACAAATGTTTTCATGTACAGCAACTGCTGTTTCATAACTGGCGTAGCATTAACTGTACCTGTTCTTGGCACTGACCAAGAAAAAAAAAATATGAAGATTTATCTTCAGTTCTTTATGTATGTATTTTTGAAGGTGTGTGACTGAAAGGAAGCATATAAAGAAAGAGGATAACACCAACTGCCATAACTGGTCAATTGTTGAACAAATGTCCAGTAAAAACTCTTTTTTGATGGGGCAAAAAGGCAATGATCTAAGAATGCTGTATCAGGGTATTCACAGAATCATCTAGGTTGGAAAAGACCTTGAAGATCCTCTAGTCCAACCATTAACCTCACACTGACCGTTCTCAACTACACCATATCCCTCAGCACTATGTCAAGTGTATGTATTGACTGGAAAAAAAACAAGCAGTCTTCAGTTCTTTAAGGGGTTTTAAGAGTGCATGCTGCTCTGCTCTTGCACAGAATGGAGGGTGTAATAGCATCACACCATCTAGATTCCCATCTCCTCTGGCGCTTGGCTTCATCTGATATACAGAAGGTTATTAGAGAGATGGAGAAGCAGTCCACGGCAGCACATACAGCATAAGCAGTGACAAGAGAACAGTTAGAGTGTTGACATAGACATGGAAATTTTCTGTGGCCTTTACATTTCAAGTTATCCTAACTATAGCTCTTAAGAGTGACCCGGGTGACTATTACTGTATGGCGTATATGAAGCTGGACAGAGCTGTAAGCAGAACAGAAGCTACATTGTGACCGTAGCACGCTACCAAGATTGTGTCTGGAGGCAACAGACGGATTTGTCCATTGTTTTTTAAATTGCACGGAGGTGGAAATTTGGAATCTAGAAGAGGAGTAAAGGAGGAAGTGGACCAGTGATCTCCACTGCTCAAAAAGTAAACAGCGAGGACTGGTGGAGAGACTGTTAGATACTGAATGACGCTGGAAAGCGCAGGGAAGAACTAGAACAGCTCTGAAACAAGAGGGCGCAAAAGAGTCCAGCTCTGGATATCTGTTGTATTAGTATACTGTTAGGTTGTCTGGGGGTACGTTGATAAAACATCCCTGGCAGGGTAATACTTTGCTCACAAAGAATCCCAGAATAATTGAAGCAAAACCTGCCCAAATTACCTCTCACTAAAAAGAAATACTTCCAACATATTCTAACAAATCCTGACTATAAAATGTGCAAATTGGATTTCCAATAATGAGACCCATCAGTAGGCACATTTTCTTGACATATTCTGTCAGAGTATCACTTGGAAATAGTGATTCAATTTTCCAAAAGTTACTTTAATTTGCTTAGAGAGCAAAGCATTTTCATTTTGCCCAGTCAGTTGTAATAATTTGCTAAATTCAAAATATGTGAAATTATTGAAGCTAGCTGTAGTGACCAGAAGGACCACTAATCTTTTAATAATATTTTTTTCCCCATGAATCATGTAGACTTACACAAGAAATTTTCCAGAACAGATAAACCACACAACTTTGTTTACATGCCTGCTTGTTGTGTCTTCCACAGACATAATTCTGGACATTTGCTAGTAATCTCCATTCAGAAGATTTGCTTAAAAAAATATCTGCTAGCTGCTGGGGTGTTGGTAACTTCCATCTTCTTACACAAGTGTTCCTTTTTCTTAATAAAGTTCCCTTGCTCTTCCCTTACAGATCAGTCTGGATATTGATACTTCCTATCTTGGCAGGCAGTAACAAGCATGACGAGTTAGATTAAGAGCAGTTGGGAAGAAAAAAGTGTTTTCCACAGCTCTTCTATGCTGTAAAGCCTTGAAGGCCTTTAAACAATAATCCTTTATCCCACAGGATATTCTCTGGGCATCTTCCTTTGGGCACAGGATGTTGAGTTGCATGGAGTTTGGTATGCCTCAGTACAGCCATACTTAAATAACTCCTGGGTGAATTGCACGTAGCATGTATTAGTGACCCAGTCTTCTGTCTCATAAAAACTAGACAAGATTGCCAAGACAGTTGTGCGCTCAGCTAACTTTTCTTTTTGAAAATCAAGCTTGCAAATAGTCTCTCTCTAACGCATCTTTTCTATGTATTTCCCAGTTAATAACTAGGTATTGTTATATACCTTATTTTTAAAAATGATATCCCTTAAACTGTCACATAATATATTTATTCAGTCATATCTCATATGAAGAGTTGTTTGTTTTTCTACTCCACCTCTGGAGTTCCAATAACTGTTACGCAGGTATAAATGCTTAAATAAGTTGTGTGCCTGTAGCTGGCAGAAACAGTCTAGTACGCAGCAGGGTAGACACTATCCTTAAGTGCAAATAGGAGTGTAGATAGGTGTCATTATTGTAAAATAAAAAGGGACTGCACAGTTGCTTTCCAAATCTACTGTTTATCTGGTTTTATTTTACAGTGCAAGGATTAAGTCATTTTCCTAGAGCATATCATATTTAATTTTGAATATTAATCCCTGACTCTTAGGAGCATTAGATTTCTTCAGAGATTCACCTAAGGACAGCTGAAGTACATGCAATGATTTTAAAGACCGAGACTTTAACAGTATCTTGAGATTCCAAGAAGACAATAAAGTTGTTTTATTTATCTCCATGCACATGTCTGGAGTAAGACTTCATTTGCCCCTAAATTCAAAGTAAAATACTTAAACCAGGAATATTTCCCCTAGAGATTGTCAAACATTTGTATTCCAGATGCATATGAAGTCTTACAACTTCAAGTTTACAAACTAGGAGCTTCTGCATAGGACTGCATCATCTTCAACCAGGGCTCCATTCCTCCTGACACTGTGCATTTCTCAAATTGTCCACTGAGCTCTAGTGCTCCTCCAAAAAAATTGGAAATAGGGTACAAGGCAGGAAGGTGGTGTGGGATACTGGCTACAGGGACAGTGAACCTCTCCAAATAAACCCCAAATTCGTGTGGATTCTGTCATTTTGTCTACTGGTTAAAACCCAACTTTCAACATTTAAAATGATCAGTGACTGGGTAAGGAGCAGAGAAAGGGGTGGGAAAGGAGAGCAAAAAATCACCAGTCAAAACTGTCACTGTCAGCTTTTCATCTATTTACTGATGGGACTTTAGTATTCTGAGCGGTCAGTTAAGACTCACAGGAGCTGTGTACAGACAACTAAAAGTGACTCTCCTTCTCACAGACCATCTGTAGGTTTCTCTGATATGTCCCTTATCACCATAATCCACACTGCTGTCACCTCTGTCAGATGTGCCCGTAATGAATTCTAGGCTAACTACCTTTTTAGAAAACAAACAGAAAAAGAATTGCATTACCTCTTGTACCTCGAAACACAGTCTTTGTGCTGTGATCTACATAGGCTATGTAGTATTAAAATAAGTATTTTACATAATAGTATACTAAAAGGAGGTTAAGGGAACTGTCAGTCCTCCATTTTTCCTGTCTAGCTCCTGCTAGCTTCTAATCTTTAATACTAGAGAGAATCCACACATGCCTCTAATGTTCAAGATCTTTTGATGTAACTGCTGATGGGTGAAATACTTAACATTCACTGTATATTGAGTCTGATTATTTTTACACCAACCCCATGAATTACCAAGTAATCTGTTACCAGAATTCTTATGCAAGTTGCTCTTTTATACCATTTAAAACAGAAGGTGAGCAGTACAGTGCAGAGGAGCTGGAATCCCAGTCCTGAAGAATCCAGTCTGGAAAGTTACTTCCAATGTCAAACAAGAGGCAGAGGGTATGAAAAGATAAATTATTCAGTAATGAATCCTACACACTTATAATGCACAAGTTGTAATGAATCTCCGTTGCTCTTGTAATTTTGTAAAGTTGTTTACCTAATATGGTAGATATGCCATATGGTACACTAAAGAGAGTGTTAGAACAAGGACATGAAGATTTCTAGGTTTTTATTTCTAGTTTTGTATGCAACTGTAAACTACATTCAAGCTGTCCTCGACTGTGCGCAGCAAAAGAATATGGGCTGCTCTGACCCTTCATTCCTCTGCTGCCCCTTGATAACTTCTTCCATCTCTCCTGTCACCTGCTCTTCCTCCATCGCTCCTCGGGCACTGCGGCCCAGCACTGGGCTGTACTGGTTAGATGCCATGAAGGACAGATTTGGGACCACTCTGCACCTTCGGGCTGTTCTAGCTTAGGTCCAGCTTTTTCACCCTTCATAAATCATTTGAGCAGCTGATGTAGATTAACTCTTCCACCGTTTAGGGAATGCGACCAGACTTCTATTCTAGATAGTTCTTTGGTATGTTGCTTATAGAATTTCACCATAGCTAAAACTAGCAATGTGCTCAACTGTGGCAGCAGCAAACCGGTGGGGACTACCCTGCTTGAGGCAGCATTCCTGCCTTGTAAGAAACAGGCACCATGACCTGCAGTTATGTCTGTAAAAATCACAGTTACTTTGTAGCACTGTAAAGTGGCAAAAATTGATAAAATGGAAGTTAAAAGTCACAGAGGAGGAAAGGGCATTTTCTTCCTTCTCCCTTGGGTTTCCAGTGATGACTAAGAAAAGCTGCAGAGTACAAAACATTTGAGAACAAGTATAAAAGATTAATATGAAACTTCTTAGAGGAACTAGGCTGTCCCTTCTAGTAATGCCACATGGTGAAGCGATCGGAGCTTTAGGAAAGGCTCCGTGTTGTGTTTTTTACTCAGCAGCCAAAGTCTACTGCAGGCAAGAGGAGGACATGAGAAACCAGAACTGTAATAGCCCTTACCCTAAACTGTGGATTTCTAAGATTTTTAGTTTAAACACATTTACTCACTCTATTATTGGAGGTCTGTATGTTAAGAACAAATACAGTTTTTATGTTCCTCCTGTGAGCTTCTGGCAAACAGTTTCTCCCTTGTAGGCACGTTTGTGTATTTGGGCGCAGGGTAAGGCACAGGACTGTGCTTCAGCACTGGTCCCATGGCTCATGGGGCCAGCTAGCCAGCAGGGCAACTGAATTCATGTTACAGTACCACAAGTTAAGTGATCGCCACACAATATGTAACGCAGGAAGTGCTGACACCCATGTTTGGGCAACCCTAAGTAGAGAATACTTTGACTCTGACCTATTTAAAGCAATCCCTTCTCACAGATAACTTGCAGCTCTTATTCTTCCAGGTCTGCACCTTCACAGCCTTCAGCCAGTTATCAGGCCAGTCAGTTCTGGGCATTGTCAACCAGGGCATTAGCGGGTGCTGAGTCGATCCCACTACAACACGGTTCCAGCCTCTAATTCCATCCATTCCCAATACGTAAGAGCAAAGCTTATTTTATAATACTGAAATAAGAGGTGCTATTTTAAGCCTGATACCCCTTAAAACTTACCACATGCTACGATTTATCTTTCAGTAATTGTTCCAATAGTTCAGTTCTCTGGGGAAACAGTGCCTGGCAAAAGAGGGCATTTATTAAAAGGCAGGTTGTATTTTTCACTTTATTTACTTCCTTCACGATGGTTGCACAATAAGGTCAAAGTGCAGCTCCCTACTGTAAGGGAAGGCATGTCCACCTGCAGCCAGCGCCTGGCTCAGCACCGCCGCGCCCCTCCACACACGGCCGGGGCTCCGGGC
>NW_020799125.1:2527205-2587159 GCF_003259725.1 Athene cunicularia
AGGGGAGGGGGGGGAGGAGGGAGCAGCTCACAGGAACCCTCCAAAAAAAAGATGGCGGCGGGCTCGGATCTGCTGGATGAGGTTTTCCTGAACACGGAGGTGGATGAGAAGGTGGTGAGCGACCTGGTGGGCTCCCTGGAGTCCCAGCTGGCGGCCTCCGGCCACCACCACCAGCACCACAAGGCGCAGGAGCCCCTGAGGGCCGCTGGGGGGCTGCTGGGGAACCATGTTGTGAGCAGCAGCAGTAGCAGCAGCAGCCCTAGCCCTAGCCCTGGAGGAGTAGTAGTAGGAGGCAATGCTAATGCCCAAACAGAGAGCAGCAGCAGCAGCAAGATGGGACTGAGTGCCCCAGAGATCACAAAAGCAGGTAACATGGGCAGGGGTGGGGGGCTCTGAGGGAGAGGGGCCCTCCCCTCCCCCCACTCCCCAGCTCCGGCTGCCTCCTTCCCTCACTGCTTTCCCCCCTTTTCCCTCTCTCCTCCTTCTCGTTGTGGCAGGAGCGGGAGTGCAAAGGGTGGTATCGATCATATGGGGGAGAGCCTCCCCTCATCATGCCCCCTCGGTGTGTATCCGCGCCTCTGCTCCCTCCCCTTTATTTTCCCTCCTCGCTTCTGCTTACTAGAGGGTGTTTTATCATGTGTGGGGGCAGCCTCCGCGCAGAATAAGCCGGCAGTGCCCGTCCGTGACTCTGCCGGTCCCCTCTTCTTTTCCTGCCCTTGTTGCTGGAGTGTAAAAGGGCTCTCTTAATCTCGGGGGCTGAGGGAGGCAGAGCCCACCCCCGTGGTAATGGCTGTTTGCCTCCCGTGCCGCCTGTGGCTGCTCCCCTTCCCTTTCCAGGGGTGGAGGTTATGGGGGGGATTCCCTCTTGATAATGCCGCCTTAGCTGTCTGTGTAAATGCTCCTTCCCCTCCCCCTTCTCTGTTGCTGAAGTGCAAGGGGGTGTTATTAATCATGACACCTATTTCCTGTAGAGGAGGAAGCGAGGGGGGATTTCAAGGGGAGGAAGTCCCTCAAAATGCTTCCCCCCCATATCTGCCTGCTTGGATATTCGTCCCCCACCCCCTCCCTTGTTCCAGGGGCTTGGAGGGGGCATTCAACACCTCTCATTCCTTCTCTGCCCTCAAGGGGGTGTTGTCACAACACCAGGTCCCAGGAAGGGGGGGAATTCAGGCCACAACACCCCACCTTGTACAATGTCTTCTCCCACCCCACCCCCCCATAGCTACCTGGGAATATTCCCCCCTCTTCATACTGCGAAGATTGTAGGGAAATAGTGTGGAGGCTGGGACTTGGGGTTCACTACGTGAGAATGGAGAGAAGCTGTTTTTCAGGGGAATTTCAAAAAAAAAAAATGTCTCCCCAGAATCTCTCTGCAATTCCTCCCCTCCCCCCATTTTTTTTGCTTGTTTTCTTGTTGCTGAAGTGTAAGAAGATATTACAGACCTTCTGTTGTGATTAATGAAGCTCTTCTAGGAGGATCTCCTTAACCCTTATAACATGCATCTCAGTATCTGTCTGTCACTATTCTTTTCCTATTTCTGTCTCCTTAGGGCCAGGACCTGGACTGTGTGTGACTGTACTTGTGATAACACCAGGCCTCATCAAGGGGCATGAGGATTATTCGGGACAAGAAGCTGCATCATCTTGTCCCTTTTCAAAATCAGCTTTGCTTTTTATTTATTTATTTTTATCTATCTCTGACAGTGGGAACTTTAGATCCCGAAGAACAAATTCAGTAATAAAGTGGAGGGGACTTCTGGTAACCTACTCCAGGCCTTGCAGTACTTCTTGTCTTGCCAGGCTGATGTTTTTCTTTCCTTTCACTTTTTCATATTTTGCTGTTGTTGAGCCTCCTGATCTGACTTACTCTGTAGGAGATGAAAGGATTAGAGGGTAACTTCTGCTGGGCATAGGGAATATGTCTTACTAATGTGTCTTCCATTGCCATTTTTCTCTCCTTGCAGTTGCGGTCCTGCTGCTAAATTGTGATGTCAGGCTCTAGAATGGGGAAGAGGTCTAAGATTATCTTCTTCCTCCCTTCCCTTGGTTCATATCAAATCTGTTTTTCCTATTTTGTCTTGCTGTAGTGTTGAAAGCAGGGGCGGTAAAATTAATATTGAATCTGCCAGTCTTTGGTGGGAGATCGGAAGCTTCAAGATAATGTCTTCAAAGCCATCTTCAGTTTGTACTCCGTCCTGTTTTCTTGGCTCCAGGCGGGCAGCCTGGGAGATGGAGAAGTCTTGGTGATGAGGGAGAGCATTCTGTCTTCGCTGGACTTCTGTTCTTGCTCATTCTCTCTGTTTAACCTTGTTGTTGTTTTGCAGGAGCAGGAGGAGTGCAAGGGGGCGTTATTAATCATAACACCAGGTCCCAGACTTCAGCTTTGGATGGAGCCACCACAACAAGCACCAGCACCACCACTGCAGCAGCAGGAGGATCTGAAGTCACTGCTGCTCCAGGGACCCTCAGTCAGGGCAAATCGGTGGTTATCAGCACCATGGCAACTGCCTTGTCCACCAGGAATGGCAAGATAGGGACCACGACAGTGCAAACTTTGAATGGGAGTAACGTGGTGATGAACTCTCACCATACAGCAAGTGCGGCTTTCTCTGGGACTCCTGTGACTGCGAACCCCACTTCTGCACCTGCTGTGGCCCCTCTTGTTAACAATGGACCTGGATCTGTGGGGAAAGGAAATACTGTCAATGCTGTTTTGCCATCAGCTTCCAACACTGTCATCCAGACTTCGTTCCTTAATACTGCTGTGTCCTCTGCATCTTCCTCCTCGCCCACAGTTATCTCCTCGCAGCCACCACCAAGCATTGGAACTGGGGCACCTACGGTGACGCTTGTGAGGCCACCGATACACACAGCAGGACCCACAGTAGCTGCGCCTGGTGCAGCCACTCAAAATGGGAGCAATACTGTGATCAATTCAACCATCAGTGTGGGGAATTTTCCTGCTGTTGCTACAGCCACTGTGGGATCTGGAGTTTCCCTCCAGACGTCACTTGTGAACAGCCAGTCTGGTTCCACTGTGCCAGCAGCTCCCACCACACAGGTCATCAAATCTGAGTCTCCTAAAACTATAGTCCAGGCAGTATCCCAACAGCAGACGCTGGCTACTGGTGGCCAGCCCAGTACTACAGGGGGTAACATGATTATTGGGCAAACTATGCAAGCTGGGCTCTCCAATGTTGCTCCCAATCCTGGTGGGATACCTCCTGCAGCTCCTGGCACCCCCACAGGAATGGCTAAAGGCACTGCCAACACGGTGGCACAAAGTCTGCCAAGGACTCCAACAGCAACTACAAGTGGAATCAGAGCAACTTTGACTCCTACAGTTTTAGCACCTCGTTTGCCTCAGCCACCTCAGAATCCAACTAACATTCAGAATTTTCAGTTACCACCAGGTAAGTAAGAGGATTGATGGGTTTTATTTTGGAGGTGTATTTCTTGCAGGGAGGTAGGAATCCAAACAATATTTCTTGCTGTTTAATTGTGAATTGTGGAAAAGGCGTTACATTTAACAATGAGGATCGTCTGGTTTTGAGTAGTAACACAGTATCATTCCACTCGCTACTTAGCCTATGATTTTGGGTGACCAGAAAGTCTTTTCAGCAGTAATAATTTGAAAATAATTCTGCCTGGTATCTTTGTTACAATGTGAGTGCAGATGAAACTGCAAACTGCCAAAGCGTGACAGTGGAATATTGTCAAATGAAATGTTGCTATTTCATTTCCACGTAAGGCATTTTGACTTTTAAGGCGGTTTTGTCAGTAGTTCGTATAACCTTCGCGTGCTGTTCAGTTCCCTCTCTGTCCCTGCATGCCCCCAGTACCACAGAGCACTCATGAATAGAGAAGCAGCAGATACAACACAAGAAAACTACCTTCTTTTGCTTTAAATACCTTCAAAGTCTGACTAAAAAATCACAGATTTGAAGCTTATGATCATCTTTTTAGTCGCTGGAGTTCTGATACAAAAGGCAGTCTTCCTATGTCCTTACCTCACCCTGTTGTGTCTAGGGTTGCAGCTTTTGTAGTAGCTAGTCTCATGCTTAGTGCTGAGCATCTCTGGACAAGCAATCTAGTCCTGAACTCAGTGGGTGAGTGAAAAGCAGGATGAGAAGCATTTATTTTCTGAGAACTGTTCTGTCCCTCCTTAAATATTCTAGATTTGGAGATTTAAGTTTATATACTTGCTGTTATTTTGAACTTGGCTTGTACATGTACCCAGTTTCATTTTATACTGAAAATGCTTGTGTGGACCTACACATAGTTTCCTGGCTTTTTAATAATATATAGTAATAGCTGTATTCTTACTATTCACTGTTTTCAGGGCAGTGTACAAAGAACAACTAATTGAATGAAATCAGTGGAGGTTGTATATCATCTATTTCAGTTGATCTTTTTAAAAATACACCTATTGAAGCTCCTAACCAACCTTAAAGCAATGCAGCTGTCACATAAGGTAGATCAGAAACTGTACTGTGTTACTACTAAGCATCATCTTTTTGTGTAATATACTATATATGGTATGTGATGCCATGTAGTTTGATGAAATCTGTCAAACATTCTGTGTATCTAAGTTCTAACTGACATAAATATTCCAATTTTTTTTTTGTTTTTTTTTTATAGAAGATTATTCCCTGTATGAGTAATTTGAATGACACATGTTGCTAATTTAAAAAATATCTGTAAAGCTCAGACCTTGAAATCCTGGTGCTTAATTTGAAGCTTGTAAATTGATAGGCTGGAAAAGCCTTATTTATTTATTTATTGCCACAATGTATCAAAGGATTTTTCAGGTTTACAGTCTATTGCCATGTATACCTACGTTTTCACTAATACTGCATTATAAACCTGATTATGGGAAAAATACGACTGTTGAGTCCAGTGGGACCTTTTTTCCAGGTAGCTGATGTTTTCAAACTGCCATAGCATACTGAAATGTGTTACTCTTAGAAGCAGCGTTGCCAGTCCTTAAGCATAATTGGACTGTAAATTGCTCCTTTGGAGGTCTTGATAGATCAAAGTAAAACAGTATGGGTTCTAAACACTTGAGGTTTTTTATTAAGCACTTTTCTTGTCTGTCCTGCACTTTAAAAAATATTTATAACTTCAAAAGAATAGCATGACTCTTAAAATAAGCAAGTATATATGAGTGAATACATAGAATTGGGTTCTTGAATGATAAGACAGAATTAATATTGGAAAGAATTTTTTTTTTAGTGAAACAGATCCTTTTTTTTTTTTAAATTGCTTCGGTTTACAATTTTATACTTTGTGAAAGCAGCCAACTTTGAAAATGTTTTGCATAAAGCATTTCTTAAAGAACGCGTAAGAGCTGATGGATGTTGAGCTTTTACAAACATCTCACAGGTGCAAGGGCTGGGCATTGTGAAAGTCTAGCCACATGCAACTGCTTTAATCTTGAGTAGAGCGCACATACATTCATAGTGAGAGGAGAATAGATGACTGCTTTTGAAATTGTATTTCAAATTACAGCGTCATAGGCCAGATTTTTAAAGGCAGTTTGGTAGCATGAAGCTGCAGTGCATGTATGTTGTTCATCTACCATATGAATTCACAAGTTTTTAAAAGTTAGTAGTGTGTGCTAATAAGAGTTTGTAAGACTTAGTGCTCAAAATAGCTTGAGATCATACACTGCACATGTCACTTTTTACACCAAGATTTACAAACACTTGGAAAGAAAATCCTTATGGAAGCTTTGACCAATAAGTAGCACACATTTTATAGTTATTTTCTTACCCTGAGTTACTGTTTCTAGCTCTCCAAAATGCAGTTAGTTTCACACATATGGAAAGCAGAATATAAAATGTCAGTAAGCATTATTAACCTGGGACTTGAAAATTAGAAACCTGAAAATGTTTCAAATGTTCTCTTAAAAAGAGTTTGTGGAAAATAAGCTCGATCAACGCTCTTTAAAATATATCACTTTTAATATAATGCTTTGTATTGCATCAAGACAATTGTGTAACAAACATCAACTGACCATATTAGAGGTGTTCAAAGAGTTAATAGGCCATAGTTGTGCCCTCCGGTCTATTGTTTCTCAAAGACACTGGAGTGTTCAGAGTATCTGTGCATTAATAATGGTTTTCCACTACTGACATCTTTGAGAAAGAGGACTATTGCACTTAGTCTTTTCTTCAGGAGCCTGTGTTTGGAACTTTGTGATCCAGTTGGACAGATCTGGCTAATAAAGGTCCAAAAATAACCTCATTTATAGCTTCTTAGCAAAGATGTGAAAATATTGTCAGATGATTTTCTAGGGGGCGGGAACACAAGTTTCTCTTTATACAATGCTGCTTTAAAAATGCAACATCTTTTGAAACTGTGTCTGAAAACAAATTGTATGAAGTTCTTTGTTTCCAAGTACTTCAATCAATAACGTGAAATGTGTTGTACAATAATATGGTAAGAGGTAGGAAAATTGGTGAGTTTGTTAAAGCATTGAGTCAGTGTTCTGCTGTTACAGATGCTCAGAAAAGTCTGCAGAAAAGTGCAAACGGGATTGTGCCGGAAGATTAATCTTTTGCAGTGTAAGAGTTTGTGAAGTGTTTAGAGGTCATCGCTGACACGTGATAGAATCATCTTGTAAAATGACAAAACTTGTATACTTTAAAATCACTTTTCAAAATACTGTCTTCTCCGGCAATGCTATAATACAATTTCAAAGCAACGTCTAGGAGCTTATGATTACTTCAGCAGTATTGTCAACTTGAGGGTTCAAAGATTTGGTTTCTGTTCTTGCAGATGCTTTATATTGTTATTCTCTTCTGCTTTATTTTTGTGTACAGGCATCTCATAATAAGCTTTTAAGGTGCCTGCTTAAAGAAAGGAACAGGTTGGAGAGAGTGCTGTAGGTCTGGACAGTTTTCTCTTCTAGCTGAGATGAAACCGAAATCTAGAAACCTTCACTGCCCCCTGTCCCCCTCTTTTAGCTTCAGAGTGAATGTTAGTACTTATGAAAATCTGCTAGCTTGATCCTAAAGACTTTTTTTTTTTTCCTGAATAAACAAGATTTTGTGATACTCATTCCTGTTTGAAGATAGCAGATAGGATAGGTTGTCTTTATAGTTCATGTAATTTTTAAAATTCTGCGATCATGATCAGTATCCTCATTAGCAGTAATGCAGTTGTGTGGCTGTAGAACAACTGCTATCACAGATTTGTTTTGCTTTGTATCTAATAATAAAACTTGATTATTACTTCCACAAAACTCAGTTGGATCTGCCAGTAGCTGATGACAGGGGATGACACTAGACTTCTCCATTACTTTCTTTCTGGAGGGCGTCTCGTGCCATTTCTGTGGTGACTACAGGCTGGGCTGTTTCCTGGTCGAGAAACTGGTGGGGCTTCTTTAGAACTGGAATGGTGGAGAGTTCCAAATAGAACTGTATGCAAATGAGCTTGACAGTTGGTTTGAATTGACCATTGGTGCTTTCTAGAAGCAAAGGGTACCTGGAAGAGCACTGGTGCTATGTATCTGCAGACTCTGGAGGACTGAGTGCATCAATTTGCAGAGTCAAGGTTTTCTTCACTGCCTTAGAGGCTGGAAGCTTAACTTTTGTAGAAACTGATGACTTTTAAGCTTGTGGTAGTTATCCAGGATGGATTTTACCCCGGGCCTTGATCATAGTGGCTTTTTAAAGCGTGAGTTCAGATCGACTTGTTCAGTCTTACTTTTTGGAGCTGGAATCACCGAAAAATAACTTCCTGGGGAGTAGTTCTGTTTCCTTCAGTAAGGAGTTGAGGTGCTAGGCTGTTGGGCAAAGAGAGTGGATAGAAAAAGGAGAAAGGCAGCAGGCTGAGAAGAACCAGACAATCTTTTCATTGTATAATAATTTGTTACTTTTTCATACTGAATGTGGCATTCTTTGGGCTACATTGTACATGAAACATGTACCCCAGAAGTGTCTAAAGTAACTAGGAATATAAGTAGAGGAGAAAATCTAGACTTCCATAATATAAGAAATATAGAAAGAAACAGGAGAAATACTATGAAATAGTGGAATGTAGTTGTTTCTATTTCTCAGTGACTAGCAAGCGAGTTCAAACATATCCTGATTATAGTTTCCCTGTATGTTGCATGTGCTGCCAATATTATGCCTGTTAACTGTTGGCATGGCTCTATTTTGTTAAAAATAATGTCTGTAATGCACAATGATAATAAGAGCTTCTTCTAGTATGTTTAACTTTCAAAGCATTTTACAAAACTTAATCCATGCAATATGCCTCTGTGGTTGGTAAATAAAGTAGTATGAACTCTGCTTTAGAGCTGGGGGAAAGAGCAAGTTAGAGAAGTTCTGACTTGCCCAAGGCCATGAGGGAATCAATATTTTGCCCAGATTAGAGCTTGGGAGTCCTGTACATGGCGCATAAAGTGGTATCTCTCTTTCTGAAAGATAACCGTGGATCTCTTCTGCAGAACTCTTCTGGGTGGGGGGTGGATTTTATGTTCAAATCATGCATCAGCAAAAGGAACATTTTGCTTTATTTGAAATCTGCTACATCAGATCTGCCATATGTCGCCAGACTGAAAGTTGTGTTTGTTCTTATTGGAACTTTCATAACTGAGGAATCCGGCATGTTTAGCTTTGTACCCCAAACAACTTAAGACTCAGAGAGCTGTGCAATAGGATTTTTTTGTTAATATGAATGTCATAAGATGTTCTGCACATCTGTTAAGAGTGTCTCTTTAAGTGATGGGATCTAATGGGATTATAATGTGATACTGTTATGCTATGAAAGCTCTTAACTTTGACTATGTATTGTTCAGTTCTCCTATGGAAAATTCAGTTGTTCCCAACAGCCTTTGGAAGATCATGTATGGATTTATTTCATATGCCTATCTACATTTCAGACTGTGGTCTCTCAAGTTTTTCAGATATCACTAGGCTTATGATCAAGGTTATTAGTCAATGACAAAAGCGAGGGATTTATTCTTTATTCTTTTGAGCCATTTTTCATTCTGCTACTCTAGAAGTTACATGTGTTCAGTGAGCTAAATGAGTTTTCTCCATCTCTGGAAATCTATGTGGGTTACTTCTAAAATGCAATGTCTTGGTTTGAGGACCACAAATTTGGATGGTGCCCAAGACTTGAATCACTAACACAGGATGCTGCAGCAAAGTTAGCCATCCAAGGTAAAAATACAAGTCTTGGGCACTGATAAGGCACAAATTAGTAGGTATCACAAACTCTCTTCAGATGAAATGTTTTGGTCTATGAAAACCCTTACTGTTGTTTCTCTTTTCTGTTTTGGGAAATGATACGGAAATAGAATCTTAAAAAAATGTATGAAGGAGTTCAGGAACAAAGGTGAAAATACTGATATTAGCCTAACTGGGTTTTAGCAAAGACCAGATATTGGCTTGTGGAAAGCTTGCTTTATGTTATTATAAAAACTGAGTGATCAAATATGTAGGGTCTGCTTAGTAGGAACTGAACATAGGAGTCACTTAAGAACAGAGCATGTTAAACTTTTTTGTTACTACATGCAGTTTTTGTCAGAATTCAGCTTTTTATAACTTAAAAAGTTAAGAGTAACTACTCTTGTCAGGATTGTCGTGTGTTGAAACTTTATGAATGTTTATAACTCCATTTATCTGTCTGAATCTGCTCCTTGAGTTTTATGTCACTGCTTGATGTTAAAAAGAAGGCTTTTGGCGGTTGGAAGACAGTAAGTGTTAGCAAGTTTAACTTTTTAATGTTAGGCCTGTTGACTCTTGTGGAGGAAGATTTGAAGAGGTAGTGCCATAGGGAAAAAAAAAAAAAAAAGAAAATTGTATCTCACAACTGAAGACAATGATAGAAAGGAATTTTTAGTCAGAAGACAGTTATTTCAGTTGTATTATGAACTGTGAAGCTGTATGTGAGGGAACGCCAAACTCTAGAGAGAGTATGTGGTGCTCACAAGTTACAACGGGCTTTTGCTATGCATGGCCACAGGGATGTTCCTGTGTACAAATAGTTGTGTGATCTGTGAACGTTGCCGAAGTTTCCCTGGTGCGCTTCTGGGACCGAAGCCTCAGTATGTCTGTCTCCCTCTGACAGGTCACACACAGTTGTTTCACAGAGGCAGTGGCTGTGGGGATATTCAGGCTTTATTTTTGTGTTGGTATAAGTTGTTAATGCGTTAATTTGAATTTGTTTTAAAACTAATTAAGGTCTTGCCTAAATGCAAGGAGTTGTAGTGTATTTCTACTGATACAGGTTTACTGAAAGTTGTAAAATCTTTCTTGTCTGGATACAGCAAAAAAATGTATCAGCCCTCTTGCATACTGCTTCCTTACAAGAGAAGGAAAATAGGTTATACAGTAAGCATCTTTTACAACAGTACGGTTGTATTCACACTGGAGATTGTACCACTAAATTATTGAGGCAAAATGGTCCCGTTTCCAGCTCAAATGTTGAGAAGCGTAAAAACTGTACACAGACCAGGCTCTGATGAAACAGGTATAAAGACTGCATGATCATTCATATTTTGAATTAGATGAGCCTTTTTTTTTTTTTTGTTGGGACACATGAATAGAACAAATACGTTGGGTGTGGGGGTTTTTTTGGTTTGTGGGTTTTTTTTTTGTTTGTTTTTTTTTGTTTGTTTTTTTTTTGTTTGTTTTTTTTTTTTACCTTTTAGGACAGTGTTACCTCAGCTTAATCTGGAATTTTTTACCCCAGTTCTATTCTGTGGTGATTTCCTTCCAGGAGTGCTGGTTTTCTGGAGGTAACAGGTATCTCAAGGAACTGAGAACCATGTTTGTACCACAAAGCCTCTGGTCTTGGAGTGATTTTCTTCAGGTGTCTGTAATGTAATTCTTAAACTGAAATAATTGTTCTTGAGGCCTTATTTATGCCTTTAAGAGTTTTGTAAATACAGAATATTTTTTGGTGCAAACAAAACCTTGATTACCATCACTTATGTAATGGTATAAATTATCAGTAATCAAGACAGAGGTGATAATCGTAAGAAATTGGTACAACTGTGTCCTGTTTCAGCAGTGAGATCTGTATAGGCAGCGTTTCAGCATCTCCGTAGAACTTTCTTAAGGCATTGTACAAATGTAGATCATCTTTGGCTCTGTAACTGTTGTCAGGCTAGAAATAACATTTTAAAATGATGAGTTTCTGTACTTTTATTACCAGTGATCAGAAAGTTACACTTTGAACATAAAAGGCTGATTCTCAACAAAGTGCATAAATAGGTTATAAATCCTTTTACCCAGGGACAGTCTTTTTACTGTGTATTTGTACAGGATTTAGTGCAAGGTTTGACTCGGTTGCCAAGCTCTTTTTGTGGGATTTGGAAAAGTATGTTGATAAAAATTGAGCAACGTCTTGTCAGTGTAGGACTGTTTATAAATTTGAACTGTAAATTATGAACACCATGTATCTTTTAATTTTGATGCTTTTTTTCTTAAAATCCATTACTAAAATACTTTGTTCAGCAACATGTTGTTACCAGTACCTAGACAACTAGTAACATAAAGCTCACATCAGTTTGTAGTATTATTTTGCATGTCTGGCATGACTGTTCTTAGATTTATATTGAATCAGATAAGTCTCTCTAGCAAAAATGGTCTAACATCATTGTAACTTGATTAATATATGCTTCTGAGAGTAGCTGTTAAAAGCCATCACTGCTTTTGTACAGAATAAACCACGTGCTGGATAGACTCTCTACAGACAACCAGTGTAGCTTCCGTTGAAAAATGTGTGCTCTGGATATCAGAGTGTAAAAACTAAGCAGTGAGGTGTGGTGCCATGCTCTACTTTGTTTTAAATGGTTTGAGGGTGCAGCAATGCTATAGTAAGCTGTCTTCACACCTTCCTTCAGTTTATTAGTCAAATATTTCTGTAAGGGAGGGTTAGAGTTAGTGTGCCTCTCAGAATGTAATAACATCAGGTGCATCCAGCATAAGGGGTGGTGTGGCGAGTGGGACCAGTTGTACTCACATGAGTCAGAAGTATCAACTCCAAGGAGTAGCACTGAGGAATTGCCGCACCAGTGACAAAAGAGCCAACGGAGGTGACCAGAAGAGTGTCTGCTGAGGGATCAGTGGAGGAGGTTGGAAGAAAAGGTCTGGAGTAGGAAGGCAGAGAGTGGCTGAACTGTGCGGAAGTTTATAGGAAAGCTTGTGGAGTTGTTAGTTTCTAATAAACATGTGTGCAGTCATGTTTGCGGTGGTATTGCAAATGGATTGGAAGAAGAGACAAGTGTTCATGCCATGAACTTCAACCTCTTATTTCCTTTTGTTCTTCCTTTTTTCCAGTGTATCATTTGATTTTCTTCCCTTCTCTCTCCTCCATGGGGGAGGGGGAGTAAAGGCACTAATTATTTATAAGTGTTAGTCATACCCAGTCATTAAGCTTAGTCAGTCATTACTCAGGACTGTGCATTTGATGGTTAGTAAAAATCAAAATGAGACCTGATTTTGTTTAAAAGGTCCCTGAGTTCAAGCTTATAGGTGTGAAAATACTTTTATTTCTGTGTTCAGAGTAACTGAAAAAATCAGTGCTATTCCATAAATGTTGCTATCAGCCAAATGACATGTAATATCATGTCCACATTGATAGTTTGTGTTTGAACTCACAAGCATAGTGTTTGGCATATTCTCAAAGCAGAATAACTTCTGTATTGGCAGTGAGAGAGTCATGAAATCACAGAGTGTTTCCTCAGAGGAGGATTTGAAGGGGACATATCTGTTCAGGCTGCCCTGGGTAGCTGTCAGTTGGTGGAATTGTCTATCATTGGGTCTCTGCAGCTCCAGGTGAAAAGGTGGCATCAGCAAAGTGTTTTGTCACTGCTAAAATGACAAATGATATATACCTGGAGTAGGGCATTCACAGTGGGGACAAATTGAAGAAATGCATTTTTTTTTAATGGGTTTTTATGTACTTCGTTGTTTTAGGGAGGTAAGATGGATTTAAAGTATTGCTCCTCATTAGGTATTTGTGTGCTGACTGTGGTAAATGCGGAGTAGCTTGCCCATTCCCATTTTGTCAGGTGCTTGAACAGCACTAATGTTGATGTGCCTTGGTATAGATAAACTGTTTGTCAGAAATGACGACTAGTTGAGTTTTAAAGTCTCCTATATAGAATGACAGATCAAAAGAATTAGTGACATTTTATTTTGTGTCTTCCTTTGTCAAAAACAAATCCGATTTTGGTGTAACTGCATTGTTGTTTGATGTGAGTATATTGAAATTAATGGCAGAGCTAAATCTGAGTCACTTTGAGATCAATAATTAAAGTAATTGGCTTATCTCTTGATAGTGTTTTTCTTAGTTCTTTTTGCATCAGGCTAAAGACAGATTTGTGTGATGATTGGGTTGCAGTTTGACAGAGCACTCTGGTGTTTTTGCTTTGTATGCTTGACTAGAAAGGAATGTTAGCACACTTTCAAGGAATATAGCTTTCCAGAAAAGTCAAAATAGTTTCAAATCACGTTGTTGAAGTGTTTGTCAATTGCTGCTGTATAAAACGACATATTTCCTAGAACATTTCTTACACACCTTTGAGTGAGCAGGTGAGATTTTTTCTATATGGGTTCACTGTTAATGCAGTGGCTTTTTGGCACTCCAGCATTACATTATTCTTTCAACTATATTTCTAAAAGAATTGTGAATCAATACTTTACAAATGATTCACTTGTTCATTTTTAGACAGTATAGCTGAGTTCCATAGTTTGAATTCTTGCATAGTAAGATTAAGCAAAAGCTTTTACTTTGAAGTTTGAGTTTATTTTGTCATTTGACTCTTTTGTAAGAAAAAACAAAAGCAGTTTTCATAATGCGAACTTGTGTACTTGGTCTGTACAAAATAAATTTTCTGTGCACTGCAGTCGGGATTCTGGGTGATTTTTGAGAATGTATCTTTCATTTACGTTGGCAATAATCTTAATCAGTTGTTCAAGAATTAGTATTTCACAAACCATAACTGTTAGTGATCTGTGTGTGCAGACTGGGCATGTGGGGAGAGTGGTGATAGGCAGATGAAGTGGAGTAAACTAATGCCGTATCAGAAATTTTAGGCATTGTATCTGGGTAAAATTTGACTGTATTTCAGGGTGACATGAGTTGAAAAGTGAAAGGAGTGATGTGCTTTTGTAGCTCTGTGCTAAGGTCTTGTCTAAAACTCTGCCGTGCCAATCTTCACTATGGTGTAGTGGTTAGTGCCTGTCAGGAGACACTCCAGGTGTTTTCTATTAGAGATGCTCTGAAGCAACACCTGACAGTTGTGGGTTTTTTCATGCCAAGTTGTAGCTCACCTTAAGCACAACAGGTGCTGAACATTTAACAGGCACCTTTAAGATGAGTTCAGCATAGTGTGCACTGTGTGCTCTCCATCCAGTTGTGTGCAAATCCTCGGCATTCGTTGCTTTAGGGTGCCCGTTACTCTGAAACAAGACATGAGGGGAATTTGGTGCAGTATCTCAGGTTGCTTCAGTGTGCTGGACAGCTCTAGCACCACCTGGCAGTTTTATGGCCCGTAGACCTGCAGCACAGGGAACATACCTACTACTAACTTGTGTTTGTGCAGGCTGACCTCATCTGTGCCAGAGCAGTGCAAGCGCTTCTGGAGCAGGTGAGGTCACAGATAGTTGTGGGTTCATTTTCAGCTAGCTGGTTTGCAGGAGCTGATATCTGCACTGCATAGACGTTGCTGTCAGCACTGTGGTTATCACTGTGGAGCTAAGATGCCTCTGCAGAAGTCATGAACCAACCATGTTTGTTCATGGAGCTCAAGAGCCTGGATTGCTGATGGTGTCAAAGACTTTGGCAAGAAAGTTCAAGGAAAAGTTCATTCTGTATTTGTTGTGCAGCACAGATCACCTAAGGTTCTATCTAAGCACCTGAACTACGAGAGTGCATCTAATGTGGTGGTGCACATCTCTCATCAGGTATAAAATAACGTGTCTTCAGTAGCATGTAATCCACAGCTATGTTGCCATTTAAAGTTCTGTGCTATTGATCTTGATGTGTAATCATTGTTTCTCATGAGTTGGGCTATAGATTGTCCATGAGCTCCTGCATGTCTGCTGATTTACTGCAGATGCTCTTCTCTGACGTGTGTAAATAACTGTAAACCTGGTAAAACTTGTCTTGTGTTAGGGAAGATTCCCTTAATTACCCAGTTTTTCATGGAGCTGCAGTGGACTAGTAGACTTCGATAGGTTCTTCCCTCTTTTCCTGGCATTTCATTCCTATAGAGTGAGAACTTTACCAGCCGGGTCAGTTATCATAAGAGGAGTAATGACGGATTGTTGGTCAGCTTTGATGTTGGTACCAGGCTATCATTGCCTTTTCTGCCATAGGGGATCCCATCATATATATCAGTTCTGCAGAAGGTTTGTATAGGCAGCTATCCTTTTCTCCAGCTCTCTCTCCAGTATTCTAGCTTTTTTGTATTGGGAAAATCTTAGAAACTTTGTCCTTCTATAAAGGTTTTGTCATACCAGGGTCTCTGTATAGCCCGATCCAATCATCCACAGAGCATTGACTCATCCCCTTTGCTTTATAGGGCTTTTGTGGTGTCTATGATACCAGCTTGCATAACCTTACATGCACCTGCTTTCCTTTTTGTTGCAACAGAATCTCTTCTGACAATACAGAAGGGATACTATTAGCAAGCTTTCTTCTGCTAGTATAGCACAACCCGCTTATGATTGCTGTCAGGTTTTTTTTGCCATCTCAAATGTTTGCAGCATCTTGCCACAAATGAGTATGTGCTTGAGAGCTTAAGGCACAAACTACTTCGACGTTAAGATAACCTCTTGGTGAACTTCTTTGGCAAATCTAGTTAGGATTTGAAGATTTGTCAGATGTCAGTGGACTTTATGATCAATAACCCTCTTTGCTAGAGATGTTTGTAAGGACTTTGATTTCCTACACCAGAAGCATCAATCCTCTAGTTATTCTGTCAGGCTGGGACATTCTTTCTGAACGTCAGCACATGTGTGTATTGAAGGTAATTCTTTGCTGCCTAATGGTTCTCCCTGACCTTAACTGCTTTTTCTCTGGAAATAAAGTTCAGTTACTTTTTTACTTTAAGAAGAGAATTTTCTCAGGAGACTGGAAATGGGTATTCTCCACACAATTTCAAGATCATACATCCATTAATTCTTCTGTTATGTCTCAGCTACTAAAAAAACCCAACCAACCAACAAACAAGAACTTATTAAAAGTCTAGGTTCCTTAGTAATGGTTCTGAATTGATCTGGGTTAGACCATGAGCTACATTGTGGTAATGAGCAAAATCTGGAGGCTTGAATCTTCTGTTCAGCATCCACATCAGAAAGAGAGGTGTTGTCACTTGTGATAGGATACTTTCTAGGTTTTATATTTCAGAGATACGCAACGGTTTCATTCTTGCATGCTTGTATGCCCAGTGACAAGTATGGGCATATCTTTTTATGGTTCTCACTTTAGTGCTTGCTAACTGTAGATGAAGTCTTTCAGTATGTGACCTACTGCATGAATCGAGTCCTTGAGAAGTGGAGCGTTTATTCTGAGAGAGGGCGACACCTAGGTATGTGGCTCTTCAAGTGGCTACTTGCTAGGTGTGGTTGGAAGAGGTGACCGTTTGCCGGACTGTGTCTTTCCTCAGAACAAGAATCTGAAGAAAGTTTTAACTCTGTCATTGGGAAGTCCAGCTCCTATAAATGTTACTAAACTGACTTTACCAGCAAAAACTGGTAACAAAACAGGAAACTGTTCGGTCTGGGTGTTTTGGATTTAGAGGTTCTCTAGCAAGAAAGCTGTACGTCTCAGGATTTACACCAGTAATCAGAAAGGTCTGGAAAAGGCTAAAAATTTTTTTTTTCATTCTTCTTCCTTTATTATTCTGATAATTTTTTTTCTTTAGTCTTTGCTAAGCTAAGCCGTGTTTCAAAGAAAGACAGACGAAGGCATTAGTAAAAAGCCTGCTTTGTGTTTTTCTGATGTGTGTATGGCCAGAGCTCTTCACTTTTTATTCCAGCGCATGATTTTACAAGTTTTATTAATCAAAAAAAACCCCACCAAAACCCAACCAACAAATAAAAAAAAAAAAACCCAAAGCACAACACTTTGTAACTAGAAATGCCCTTAGCAAATGGAATACAAATAGCAAGAGGCAAAGAGGACACAGTGTAGAATCATGCGGCTACGTTGTAATAGTGAACTTTTCCATCCAAACACTTGAAAACAGGAGGGGTGTCTGGGAAGGTCTCCACAACAAGAACACATGAGATGACCGCTGTACCAGTCAGAAGCACAAGTCTTTTTGGCATAAGGAGCAATCAACTCAATTTTGTTAATCCTTCATTTGGAGCTGTAATGAATTGTCTAATTCAAAGTAAAATATGAGCCACTTTCAGAATTCTCTTAAGCCTCTAACTTCTAACAAAAAATGGTAATTAATTTTAATTTTAATTAGTTTTTTAATGAGAGACTTGGAAAGAATGCTTGAATGTTTGCATTTTTAATAGTGAATATGATTTTAGAGTACATGTGATGAGACTTTCTAGGAAAAAAACAAGGCAGAGAGATATGTCAAAAGGCCAAGTTTTGTTGTCACCTCTTTCAAATTGAACATTTCCAATGATCTTTGTTGGCTGTTTGGTCTCAAAAAGCAATTAATCTACTTTTGGGACAAAAGCTTGGATGGTAAACTGGAAACAAAGATATTTTTCTTCCTTACTTCAAATATGTTGCTGAACTTAGAGAAGTGAGATACCTTGGTGCAATTCTAGCTATCTTCTAGTAGCTGGTAGTCATTTCTGATACGGTTCACACAGCACTTGCACCCTAATCCAACTTAGTTTGAGGTTATGATGCTTATTTGTATTTAAATATTTAAAATACAAGTTTTGGAATGTAAGAGAAATTTTTTGTTTTTCTACACATGTAGCTGTTAGTCCTTTCTTTTTTCCATTGCAATGAATGAATCGATTGAGAGGTGGTTAATGTATGTATGGAGAGAGGGGGCTGCTACAATCCTACATTAACTTTGTTTAGATGTAGGAAATAAATGGAACTTTCTTTTTAATTCTTAATCAAGTTAGCTCCAGTGAGCTTTCTGAGCTTCACTGAAAATCCATTTAATGCCAGCCTGGGTATAGTTCTGGGTTAGTGAGGTGGTTTGTTTGTTGGTGTGTGTTGGTGTGGTTTTTTTTTTGTTTTTTTTTAGCTAATTGGGTTGGAAAAGAGTCTGTAGTTGGGCTGGGGAGAGAGAAGCTGAGAGAGCAGCTCCATCTCTCTTTTTAAAGATTTCTCAACAAGGCTGGGAAGGTGTTAAGTGTTCAGTCAAAAATGACTTGCCCACACACTGTATTACTGGTGAATTTCTGCACAGAAATTTCAATAAGAAAGTTCATGGCAATCTGAATTTTTACACCTTTTCTGAAACTACCCATATGCTAACAAGATACTGTTTCAAGCAGGTAAAATGTCTTAGATCGTCATAACATGATTAAAGTTTATTCAAGACTAGTCTTATGTTTGTATATAGCCCACTCAGCAGGCACAACAATTTATCAGTGTTACACCCTAACCTACCCTTTAGACCCTTAGAAACTGTATAAATTGTTAGAAACTGTATAAATTGTTAGAAACTGTATAAATTGTTAGAAACTGTATAAATTGTTAGAAACTGTATAAATTGTTAGAAACTGTATAAATTGTTAGAAACTGTATATCAAATATGAGTGCAGTATAAAAACTATTTAAACAGGGACAGATATGAATGTAGCTTTATGAATTACTTTTTTATTATGACTTCAATACTTGAGGGAAGGTTCAGACTTCCCTAGTTAGAAATCTATCAGGATAACGCTTAGAGTCAGGGTTTGCATTACCAATGATTGTTTTGTCTGTCTACTGCCAAAAATTGAACTTTCTTGATATGTTTTCCAAAGCTCACATTAATATGCTTTTCAGCTGTCTGTTTCAGCAGTTGGGCTATATTAATGTGTAGGCATGTTCTAATTTTGCATGTAGCTCAGGGAGATTATTTTGTTGTTCAGACATCATGCTTACTCTTCATGGGTAGTCAACCTTCATTTTGTGGTTATCTCCCTTCTTTTCTCATTCATATTTTGGGGAGCAAAACAATGAGATTTGACAGTACTGGTGCCCAGAGGGGTGGTTGTGCTGTTGCAGGACACTAATGTGTGTTGCAGATTCATTCTTGAGCCTGGTGTGTGTGTGTGTGTTGAGATGGAGACTGGAACAGGCAGCACACAGCTGTGTGCTGGTGCCTGATGCTCTAAAGGTTCTTATATACAGGTGAGCAGATTTGGGTTGGCACTTTTAAATAACTTCAGTTAGTTTTGCACCGAGATAGAAGTTTCAAAAGCAAACGGCTCCCTTCCCCAAACCCAGAACTAGAGTTAGCATCTATTATGTTGCCTCTGAAAGGAAAGAATATATAACTCTTTAAAGAATTTGGATGGTGTGTTAGCTCTGGAATATCCTAGGGAATCCCCAAAATGGTGAATTTTAAGATAAAAGTTTCTTATGGGATATCAGTATAATCCTCTGACATTTAAGGGCTTCCGAGAGCCTGAGCATGTATAGTGGCATTGGGTCTTTCCAACTGCTAGAAACTAAATGATAATCAACAAGTCTTAATATTTAACATCGACTTGAAAATTGCTCCTCTAGTCAGACTTCCACTAAACTAATGTTTTCATTTATAATAATATCAAAGATTTCTTTTGATTCAGTGTTTAGCTTTTTTAGCTGATTATGAGGGATGACAGAAATGGGCAACATGAGTGAATTTCCCAAGACTTTATGTTTGCACATTGAAAGTGAATGTCAAGTTCTGTTTGTGTGGGAATAAGCTTGATGTAGTAGCAGGTCACTCTCTAGTCTTTAAAATACTGAATTTCTCTGTTTTTTTGTCAGTAGCTCTGTGGCTGCAGCTTTAGGCTGATGGTGAGAAAGTGATGGTTCTAACAAGCAGCTGCCAGGATCAAGCTCTGTATTCGCTACTGAGGTTTTTAAAGTTTCTTGTAAGCTGTGGTGGTGGTATATGACTTTCCTGTTTTAATGAAAATACTTCTCCCTACATAAGGAGAAAAGACCTTACTTTTTGGAATGGCTTTGGAAATGGTTTTCGGACTTGACAGCTAAACTAAGCATATTTATTTCTACAATCTGCAAGATTATAAATAAGCGTTCCCCCCTCCTTCTTTTTTACACAAAACCAATTTGAGGTTACTTGTTTCTAGATCAAACTCTTGTCCATAGCAGATTTTGGTCCTACTTTAATACCTCTAAGTTGCAATGCAAAGTCACCTTTTTGATGTAAACCAGTTTGTCTCTGCTGCTTTAAAAGAGAGTTAATGTAGAGAATGTAAGGAAAAAGTTAGGGGCAAATTAACTAATACAATCTGATTTTTCTTTTAAACTCATTTTTGCAGAAAACAGTTTATGGATTTTTGCAGTTTAACACTAATTTTCAAACAGTCCAAGAAAACTGTTTAAGGCATTGCCTGTAAACATTTCAGCACTTCATCTGAATAGAAAAGCAAATAAAAGCTTGATTCTTTTGAAGTAGTCATGCTCTGAGATGGCATAGACCAGATCTCCAGATATTTGTTGGGGAGTGTGTATAGGCTTTTTATTCACTAAATGACACTTAAGAAAAACTTTTCGATTTCAGTAGTGCCTGTTGATTTTCACGATGAAGTTTTCTTCTGTAGTTTGTTGCTCAGGCTAATTTTGAGTGCCCAGTTCCTTAGGTGGCTTTTTCAGAGCTCATGAGGTCCTGAGGCTCTCATGGACTGAGGCGTGCTGAATGAATGAGCTCTTGAAAAGCAGTTCATGTTGTCCAGATCCTGTTTATTCCTTCAAGAAAGCGAGACTATCATCTGAAAATCCGCCTGTTAAAATCTGGTTCCCTGTAGCTACCCATTGGGGTTAAGTCTATTGGTCTGAGTGACTGAGCAGGGAATGACTGCCTCATTTCCCTCTCCATTTTATTTTTCTTTTGGGGTGTAACATGTACAATGCAGTCTGTTGCAGATGCACATGAGAGAGATTATGATTTTATAGCCACTTTCATTACTAAATTTGTTATGGGAAATTAATTTAGAACTCAGACAATTGTGTTTCTTTTGATGGTGAAGCCTATGTTTGATTATTCCCCCCCCTTGAAGAAAAACAGGAATCTTGCCTAATGGCAAGATTTGATTTTATTTGCAGTGTTTCATAAACCACTTTCTTAGTAAAGAGCAGGTAGAATTTTTACATGATTGCTAATCTTAACCTCTAATCACATGGAATTTTTTGATGGGGATGAGTACGACTTACTGTGTGTTCTGATACACACCATACTGAGCATTTTGATAGAGAAAGAATATTTTTGTAATTAAGATCTATTTTATACAAAATGTGATAATGCAGCTGGGTATTTAGATTTTATTCTAAACTGTTTCTGTTAGCTGTGTAGTCCTTTGACAGTATATTAATTATGTATGTATCCAACTTGGATAAAAACACCTGAAAAAACAGGTTCTTTCATATTTGAAAATACATGTTTGTTGACCAATTCCTTTTTTAACAGGCATGGTCCTTGTGCGTAGTGAGAACGGGCAGTTGCTGATGATCCCTCAACAAGCTTTGGCACAGATGCAAGCACAGGCACATGCCCAGTCTCAGCCTCAAAATACTATGACTCCTCGTCCTGCTACACCTACCAGTGCTCCTCCAGTGCAGATATCGACTGTGCAGGTTAGTTCTGAAATTTGTAGTGTTAAAAATGGTAAGTTGTTGGTTGTTTTTTTTTTTCCTGTGAAGAATACACCAGAAAGTAAGGTACAACGTTAGTGATTTGAAGAAACCATTGAGAAAACTGGTGCTCTACAGGCTTTTCCACATGGCATAGGCATTGCATTTTGTTCCTAATTCTGTTATAGTTTGGCTGTTACTCATCAAAAATATTTTTACTTAGCTGAATGACATTAAGTTTAAAACTGTTTGATAGAAAGGCCACCATTCAAGACCATATATGGTTAACGTGTGCAACTCTCTTCCCTGAAGAATCATTATTCTTTGTAAAACTATAAGAAAAAAGTGGATATGGGTGGATGTGAAATCATCACAGTTGCATTAAGTTCAAGACTAAAAGTAGTCCTTCTCATAGTGGTCCAGATGCATTCTTTTGTGTCCATAATAATGGCAACTATCCATAGACAAAATACTAGATGTTAGATTCTATTTAAAAGTAGGAACTAATGTGGTTTGGGTTTTTTCCTTTTCCACAGGCTCCAGGAACACCTATTATTGCACGACAGGTGACACCAACTACTATTATCAAGCAAGTGTCTCAGGCTCAAACAACAGTGCAACCCACAACAACGCTACAGCGTCCTCCTGTTGTGCAAGTGAGTTTGTAGAAAAGTAATGTATACATGAGATACATCAGTTGTTAAGATTACCTGAAAACCTGCTTGAGACTGTCAGAAATACAGGAAGTGTAGTTGCTAAGTGTGTGGAAGAAGTGTCTTCTGGATTATCCTTTCTAAAACATTTTCAGATCTCAATTTAATGTATATTTTAGTCATATATGTATGGTTTTATATGTATATTTTTATAATTTCATATTGCCAATATGCATATGTATTTAAAGGTATCCTGTTACTAGTTTGTATGATCACAGAGCAGACTAAAATAAAATACCTTTATGCTTTCTGCCTCAAGAAAGTCACACCAATTCCCTTTGGATTTGGAGCTGTGACGTTATTCCTCTGAGGGCTCTATAGTCCTCTGAATTCTGCAGCAAAACTTACAATTGGGAAAAAGATTGCAATGGAAGCGTTTTACCTCTTACATGAGTCCCTGCTTTGGTCTCTGTACTTAAGGAAATTCTGGTAACTCAAGGATAAGTAGTAGTGTCTTAGTATGTGGGCTCTCTTCTAATACAGCCTGTATTAATAATAGGCTTTCCTGTAGATTTTTTTTTTTTTTGATTTTTTTTTTTTTTTTTGAGGAGTGGTGGTGGTGTGAGTTTAAAACACAGTGCAAAAGTGTGAAATTCTCCACACAGCTTCCAGGCAACAGAGTTACAATATGATTGCTGTCGCCTAATCTGTTTCATTGTGCTTTCTTCATCCTTTGAGTAGACAGGATTAGAGAGTTTTAATTTAAAACATGCAGGTTTTGCTATGCATTCAGTTAACCTTTTTCCCCTCAGAGAGCCTTTGCCTATGCCAGTGATCTTTCCAGATCTAAGAGTTAATTTACCTAACTGAGTCTCCTTAATTTGTGCTGCTGTTATACTGGACAAAAAAAAAATCATTCCATCTGCATATTTTTTGCTGTAATGAGCATACCATGGACTTCATTTATCCTGATTTCAAAAGAAGAGACAAGTTCTTGTCTCCTGTCTCCCAAAATACCATTGGAGCCTCTTTTCTTGTGCATCTTTATATAAAGAGCAAGTTTACAAATGACTTGGTAAAATTCTGAGTGCTAGCTTTAGCTTGGTAAGAATTACTGTGTCTCTGATTGGGTTGTCATTAGTAATTACACTATGTTGGAAGTCCATGAATGAACTGTGTACCAGAAAAGTTCTTGTTTACAATACTGACTCGTTAAAGGTGGTATTCCTACTTTGAATTACCAATTTTTCTACAAAACTAGAAAAATATTTTTGTCCTATTGTTCATCAAAAAGACGTAGATAAGACCTGAGCTTTTGTGTCCATTGTGCCTTTTTTGGAAATTCCTCCCTTTGAAAGTGGCATTTAAGAGAACAGGCAAAATAAGCTATTGCATTCACAGAAATTTAGTACTCGTTTTAATTGTCTCTTGAAACTACAGTGTATGAGGATATGTTTATGGTATTATTTTGCCATTTTATTCAGTAACCAAAAATCGTGCAATTCTCAATCAACTTTTAGGATTTCCCTTTTGAATGTGTAGTGTTTTGTGCCATCTGGTGGCTCTTTCTTGCCACTGCAACAGATGGCAGATTAGTAACTTCTTTTTATAGCAGCTGTGAAAGGTGTTCTGCTGTCCTGGGGCTCAGTTTCTGTTTGACGGTTCAGCAAAACAGATTTGAGTATGTTCCAGGTGAAATGATCAAATCTTTGTATTCTCTGCAGCCTCAGATTGTTCTGGGTGGTGCTGCACAAACAACTACGTTGGGGACAGGAACAGCTGTACAAACTGGAACTCCTCAGAGAACAGTGCAAGGAACGACAGCAACCTCCACTGCTGCCACAGTAAGATATTTGAGTGCATTTAGAACCTCACATATACACGTGTGCATGTATGTATGTACATACATACACATAAACACAGATCCGAGTGGCGAGTAGTAAACATGCAGGAGTTCTGTGAACTATTGGTCTTGAAAAAAGGTAAGCTTTTAGTAGAACCATGTAATTTACAAAGTGGAAACACAGGTCACTTGAATTTTGACAGCTGTCAAAGTATTGATTTTGATTTCTGTAACAGTTTTAAAGCACTAAAAAAAAAAGAAGTGTTAGCTGTATCTTACAGAAAAGTGAATTGTTCAGCACTGCAGAGTAGAATCAGTATGAGAAGGGTTAAGTAGTTGGTACCAACTCATTCAACATGCATTTTTCCAGGACTGCAAAACAGGGAGAATCCTTGCACAATGTTATACACTGGGAAGGAGGAGCTTTGCTCATTGTTGTCCTGCTAAAGCACATATTTTCCCATACACCATACGTTATTCTTAAAATACTTGGTGTTTCCTAACATCTTTAGGAATTATAATTTGTTAGATTTTTGGTAACAAAAATGTACGATAAATATGTATATATGAAGCAAAACAGTAATTTCAGTTGATTATGTCTTAGCTGGTGAGGGACATGAATCTACAGGTAATGTTCTGCAGTGATGAACTAGAGAAGGACTTTATTTCTCAGAGTATACAGCCAGATCAGGTGCTAAAAAGAGTTTATCTTCCCTTCTCTGACTGTTTCCTCGTCCCGTAACAGGAAACTATGGAAAATGTGAAGAAATGCAAAAACTTTCTGTCCACATTAATAAAACTGGCATCATCTGGAAAACAGTCTTCAGAGACTGCGGCTAATGTGAAAGAATTGGTACAGAACCTGCTGGTAAGAGAAGTTCATTAAAAGTAGTAAGAAACAGTACAGTATCTGGACAAATTTTGACTCAAAACTGAGGGGTTTTCTTTTTGAGAGGAGGGAGATTATAAAAGCTGTGATAATTGAAATTTTGCTTTTTCTGAATTAAATATATGCATAAATTTTCCTTTAAGTTTGTAAATGAGATACTACTGCTCATATTCATGCGTGAGAACATGAGTTAAATTGAAGGGCAAGTAATGGTGACTCTAAAGTCTACCTTTTATTGATAAAGCAGTGAATAAAAAGATGAATTATGTGCTTGAGGGAAGACAGTACAGCTAGTGCAATAGCTGAGTGTAGCAAATCGCAAGTTTTTGAAAAAAAAAAAAAAAAGGTAATATTATATGAAGCTAATATAAAAACTTGACGTACTTAGTATTTATAGAATGAGTACTAGTATTGCTTAACCTAGTTGTTAGCAACCTTTAAAGGTAGAGCTGTGTATTCCAGATGTTATCATGTGATAACCAAAGCTTGTCACAAGACCAGAATTTGAAGTGTATCTTCCTGTGAGGAATATACATTTAGTTTTGTGAGAGGCATCTGCCTTTTGAGCATGTCAGTGGGCACAACTTTAGTTATTTGAAATGGAGGAACTATAGTACCTTTGGAAAAGAGAACACCAGAGGTGGGGCTGCCCAGCTGTCCTGAGCAATGGTAGTTGGCTGATTGCAGGTCACATGAAGTATTCCTGGAGGTTCCACCTGTCTCTTTGATCTTAAAGGTAGGACTACTCCTGTAAGTGAAAATGTTTCTTAAAATTGACTGAAAGGCAGGAAGAACAAAAGGAAAGATGGGACTGTAGGTCTTACTAGTTGCAATTTGTAGTAAAATTAGTTACTACCATAAAGATATTGGTAACTAAAATTAGAGAGGAATGATAAAGCCACTTATTTTCAATAAATTGTTAAGTCTCAATCTTTTTTTGTGTGTGTGTTGAGTATCTGTAAGTTAATTTCTACAAGTTCATTCATTTGGATTTTCTGTTTTGAAGGATGGAAAAATTGAAGCAGAAGACTTCACCAGTAGGCTGTACAGAGAACTTAATTCTTCACCTCAACCTTACCTTGTGCCTTTCCTGAAGGTAACTTGCATTCATTAGTCCTTATATATTTCTGTGCTTATGAATCAGCAGCAATGAACACAAACACATCTTTTACTGGTATAGATGGAATTCTAAAATGGTGTAAATGGAAGTTTTAAATGGTGCCTGGTTAGATTTTTGCTTCCTTAAAATATATTTCTGCCTCTTGATTCCAAGAGTTTAAGTATGATCCATAGGCACACTTACTACTGTAATTTCTACCACAGTATCACACGGTAGCTCTTTTGAGAGATCTGAAAAGTTTGCTTTCTATGACTTATAAGCAGTTTCTTTCCATAGCACCAAACATATAAATTAATTTATTATCCTCTTTTTAGTCTTGGAAAGAAAACAAGCGATTGAACAATACAGAAAACCATACCTTCTGGACAAACTCATACTCTTTTGCCTGTGCTGTGTACCTGTTTATATGGATAAGCAGCAAATTTGTTACCTCTCAATAATAAATCCTATTTGTCATAAATTTTGTAGCAAAATTTGGACATATCTCAAAATGTTTGTTTTGAAACATTTACTGTCTGAATATCAGAGAAAGTACAACAGCACTATATGGTGAGGGTATAACTCTGCTTAACTAATGTGTGGCGAAAGGATATAGTTGTAGGTGTGTGGTGATGTTTCTGGGTTCTTAAATGCTCGTTTAACCTTGAGCTGTTCATGAGGACAAAGACTTGTTACCGTAGGAAAACAACTAATGTGAGAATCCAGTAAAACACTGATCTCTGTCTGAGCTGTTTTGAAACCTTCACCAATGTCTTTTAAGCCATCCCTTGTTAGATATGGAGGAACAGAGTCGAGGGGGAGGCAGCATGGGCCCAGATTGTTAAATACATACCAGGGGTTCCAGGTAGGCTTGCATAACCTAGATGCCCGTGATATCCAGGCTTCTGCAACTGAAGGTGCTGTCGCTCTGTCTGGCTTTAAATGTAAAGTAGCGTGGTGTTTCTGTGTGTGCCCCTATCGTGTTTTCTCAGGTGCATGCAGACTGATACAATGGACTGAAATGAAATACATTGCTTTTTACAATTACCCTCTTCTTGTGTGATCTGAGATTAAAATAAGAAAATTCTTTCCTCTTTTCAGAGGAGTTTACCTGCCTTGAGACAGTTAACACCAGACTCTGCAGCTTTCATTCAACAAAGTCAGCAGCAGCAGCCAACAACACAGGCGACGATAGCGACGATTCCGTCTGCAGCGGTGCTCCTCAGCTCCTCAGTTCAGCGCACAGCAGGGAAGGCAACTGCAACTGTAACGAGTACTCTCCAACAACCTGTAATCAGCCTAACTCAGCCTACACAAGTTGGTGTTAATAAACAAGGGCAGTCTACACCACTGGTGCGTAAGCTCGAGTGCATCATCTGTTATTGCACGGCATTCTTTTGATAATACAGTGACTTTTCTAATTTGGTGGTTCAGCTTAATCAGGCCTTTGACCTATTCAGAGAAACTAGCTACTAAGAAAAAAAGGTATCTTTTAAAATCCATTCTTGATTAAAGTACTATATTATTTCCTATTTTAGGGTGAAATATTGGTAGACTGTCTCAATCACTCCATGCCCATGAGAGAGCAGTGTTCTGGAGGATCTTTCATTTCCCATTTCATAAGTCTAACAACAGATTACCCCAAAAGAGGAGAAAGAATAACTTTCTTAGGCTTGGACATAAACGAAACAAGAACAGTATAATGTGCAGTATATTTTTTTCCTCTTCCCATAGCAAAGCAGTGTCTGAGTGTAAGCTTTTGCTAGGATGTGTATTAATTAATCTAGATTATTACATTGCTAGGGTTTTTTTGCTATTTAGTACTCTATGTTCCCTATAGAGCATTTGACATTCATCTGAGCTACTTGGTCCAGAAATTTTCACACAAAATGAAAAGGAGAGAGCTCTTATTAGTTCATAAATACTTTTCACTTACCTTGAGAGAAAAGCTAGTGATTATATTGGTCTTACTGCCTTTATAACCTAGGTATTATAGAAAGAGGTTAGGAACCTAGGGAAGTAATAAAAACTGATCATTGACGAATTAGTTCTGGATTTTCAAGATAATAGTTTGGTCTTTAACTTAAATATATAAAATTGTAACAAAAGTAGCAAAAGAAAGACTTGCCAAGTTATAGAAATGAAGCTTGTGAATAGTCAGAGTTGGTAGGATTCTTTACAGTAGTTTGAAAGTAAGTTTCTGAAGACTAAGAGGCCAAAAGATGAGTTTGCGCAAAAGGGCTCTGATTGTAGCATTGCGATGTGACTCTATTTTTATGAGTTCATATTCAGAAGCAGTATGGCTACAGCTGCCTGAGACTCAGTCTAACTTAACAATCTAATAGTAGAAAGCTACACAGCTGTAGCTTATCCTGATTCTGGATGAAAACAGCATATGTAGAATCAGCTGGATTATCTTTATCATGTCTCCTGTTATTTTTAGTTCTGGAGTTTGTTCAGACAGATCCAATTTGCCTGTATCTCTAATGTAGAAACCACGTGTAGATAGTTTTAACTGGATCTTTGTGATTATAGATGTTTGGTTGTGTTGTTTTTTTAATAGAAATTGGTTACTGATTTCTTTTTTGTATCACAGCAAGTAGAATATTGGTTTTCCTGTAATGTGTAATTTATCTAAAGAAACTTTAAAGTACCTTAAAGAATGCTGGTTCTAGATCAATGAACAGATGTGTTAAGATCAAGTGTTGTTGGGTTTGTTCTTCCCATCGTGATTCTTAGCCTTAGTTATTTCTTAGCTTGTTTACAGTTCTTTTCATTTTGGGGGGGTTTAAAATTTTTTTTTTTATTACTTGCAGGTTATCCAACAGTCTCAAAAAGCAGGGGCGTTGATAAGGCCTCCGCAGGTAACGTTGACACAGACACCAATGGTAGCGCTGCGGCAACCACACAGTCGTATTATGCTCACTACTCCTCAAATTCAACTGAATCAACTTCAGACAGGTAAGATGTCAAGATACTTGGTATAGGCTGTATTTGATAGCATTAACTGGTGTGGTTTATGAAGATCAGTTCTTAAGTGCCCTGTAGCTGTTTGAAGGCTGTTTTACTCCTGCTGAAATCTTCAGTGCGTAGTGCCAGAGTGGCTGAGCATGCACGTATGTCAGGACAGCATCTACAGTCAGAGAAATTGTTTGGGTAATGGAATTGTGTGGGAGGGTCCTGTTTTAGATGCGTGAAATGCTGACAGAAACTATTGAGGTGAAGCCTTTGCACCAGAACTAGTGCCATTACTACCCCACGACTGGCTTGTAAATCTGAACTCTGATACAAGATTGATGGAGTACAAATCTTGTCTGTCTTCTTGCAGTACCTGTGGTAAAACCAGCAGTATTACCTGGAAACAAAGCTATTGCCACTGTTTCGTCACAAGTAGCTGCTGCTCAGAAGAATAAACTGAAAGAACCTGGGGGAGGTTCTTTTAGGTGAGGAACCATATGCTTATTTGTGCTTGCGCTGCCTGGACAGCCCGCTGAACTCAGTGGGGACCTTTCTGTGTACTCCAGTGGTGCTGAATCAGGCTGGGTAAACTCACAAGAACTAGAGGTGGATTTTCTGTGGGCAGGTTTGCTACTTTAATAAAGACTTTAATAAAAATGTGAGCATACTTGTGCCAGACTGGTTTTAGCATTTAGCTGGCACTAAGGAGAAATATCAAACCTCACAAACAATTCCTGCCTGGACAAGCAAATAAAATTAATTCCTTCACTCCTCCCAACTCTGCTCGGGTTATTCGGATGCACAGCCTGGCTTACAGTGATGAGTGCAGTTTATTATTGTTTTGTGGTAGTGATATGTTGGATCCCTTGTTTCTCAAGGCGTTGAAACATTATGTAAGCAAGGATCTTGAGAAAACAGTTAGGAAGTACAAAACTGCAGAAATATTTCTAGTGCTCTTTAGAATTAAATTATGTTAGTTTTATTTTATTGAGTAATAAAAGCAAATAAAAGGCAAAAATGAAATAAAGGACTCGGGTTTACTGTGGAATTCATTATATGCAGCTGTGGACTTGTAGCGGTAAGTGCAGATAAGCACAAATGTTATGATTATAATGAGTTTTCCTTTCTTAAGGGATGACGATGACATTAATGATGTTGCATCAATGGCTGGAGTCAACCTGTCAGAAGAAAGTGCTCGAATATTGGCAACAAACTCTGAGCTAGTGGGCACATTAACAAGATCCTGTAAAGATGAAACCTTCCTTTTCCCAGCACCTTTACAAAGAAGGATATTAGAAATAGGTATGTTGATTTTTCTTGAACTTTAAGAAACAAATTTCACTAGTCTTGGGTTTAATTGAAGGCATTTTGTGTAGAAATAGATGTCAATAGTTTAAAATTGCTGGAGTCCATACCTTTTGTATATTCTGATGCTTGTGGGCAATCATGCAGCTTACGAAAGCAGAATAGTGTTGAGGGAGAGCGAAACTATAGAGTTGTCTTCTAAATTGATGGGAATTTAACATCAGAATTACTGGACCTGGTTAAAATTCTGACTGTATAAACTGATAAGGCTTAACAAAAAGAATGACATTTGTTATTAAAAAAATAATTCCAGAAACACTTTTATTGTATTTACTTCTTTAGAATTGATGGTGGAGCAAAAATCATTCTTCAGTTATTTTTTGTACTGCAGTATACAGCATTTATTAATAAAGTGTACGTTTTTGTTAAGCTAATATAAGTTTTCATATGTATGTCATTTCTTGTTTAATGCTTGTCTGAGAAATACCTGAAAGTCTTATTTTGCAAACAGCATTTAAATTTCCATGACTGAGATTAGCCACATGTTTAGCTGTATTGTAAAATAATTTTTTACAACTGACTTCTGTCCTGATCATAGGTAAAAAACATGGAATAACAGAAATCCATCCTGATGTAGTTAGCTATGTTTCACATGCTACACAACAAAGACTACAAAACCTCGTGGAAAAATTATCAGAGACTGCTCAACAAAAGAATATTTCATACAAGGTACTGTATTTAATTGCATGAATAAAAAGGCAAAATCACACAAATTCAGCAGGCTATCATGTTGGCTGTAATGCATGAGTTCAGGTGTTCTTCATTCTGTGGTTAGGTTGTTTATTCTTTGATTCATCTTACATTAATACACATGGATGACTAGAACTCTTCAGCTTGCGTATACAAAATGTTTTTAAAACAAATGCAGAGAAATTGTGCCCTCCCCTTTCTGTCAAATGTTTGGAGACTGAGTGATTGTACAATCAGATAGACAGATAAAAGCCCTGCTTCGAATTCTCAAGAGACTGCTGCCTGACAGATGTGTGTTCTTAATAGGTGCAAATGCCTAAACACCACACAGCTCTGTGAAATACGTTCGTGAGGTTAAAGCTGTGATGATCCTAGTTTAGAAGTCAAAATTTGATGATTCATGGAATAGAACAAAATGCTTTTAAGAATTCTAGCTGGTTTGTTTGAAAGGGACAAAGTGAACATTTGAGCTTTAAATGTATATGTTGTTCTACAGCACAGTACAAGCTAACAGTTTTGTTTTTAAGAAACGTAATGAGAAATATATTTGCGTTTTCAGGATGATGAAAGATACGAACAAGCAAGTGATGTTCGAGCACAGCTCAAGTTCTTTGAACAACTTGATCAAATAGAAAAACAGCGTAAAGATGAACAAGAAAGGGAAATTTTAATGCGTGCAGCAAAGGCAAGTGCTTGGATTTTACACGTTTGCAAAGTGTCATTTTTGACGTCAAAACTGCAGAGTTTCTTCTCATTTTAAAGCACTTGCAATAAAGGGGAAGACTGCTCTTCAAAGATGGAGCTTGATGATTATGTTCTTCGCCTAAGCTCTGTTCTGCTTTTCATGGAAAAGCATGTGAGACAGCTCATTTACTAGTCTCCTATGTTCCCAAATTAAAGTAGGTCTTAAAATATAGTTTTTGCACTTTGTATTGTGAAAAAGGTGAATTTTATAGCTTGGTGGTACTCGAGTGGAATAGAGAGGTTACAGGTATTTTGGAGAACAGAATTCAGAAAGATTTTTACAAGTTGGAGAAACACAATAAATAGGAAACGGTTTTAATGTAAGCATTAGACTTTGTGGTTTTACTCAGTGGCCCAAATATAGAATGAATATGACTAGGCAGGAGTGCTCTAGAAGTAATTCGCAAAACAACCTATGGTTTCTCTTGGGTTTGATCTGGTATGCATTGATAATGTCAAAATCCAGTTTTTGTATTGCAGTGTTCGCACATAAGTTGTGAACTAACACCTTCATTTCTGGTTCCTGTTAGACCTGAGCTGGAATACTCTATCCAGTTTTTGAGCCCTACACCAAGTAGACTTCAGAAGGAAAGCAATTTAAAGGTCTAGAAAAAGTGACCTATGAAGTAAGATTAGAGAGTGAATTTGTTTACTTCAGAAGAGAAAAGACTGGGGTGAGACATGTCTTCATGACTGTGTTTTACATATTCATACAATTCCCTGTGTTTGCTGCGCCTAAAGTGCAGCAGGGAAGACGTATATTAATCATTAGGAAAAGCTTAGTATTTTAAGAGTACTTAAGCATTGAATGAAAATAATTTGTTGTTGTTAGTCTAAAGAATGTATGAGATTAACAACAGTCAGGATTTATTTGAATATAGTTAGTCTTGCCTTATGTGAGAGTATGGATGAAAGACTGTCTTGAAGTTCTTCCTGTTTTCTGTTTGTTGACTTCTTGGAAAAAAACCCCAAGAAACTAAGAGAATTCACATATGTAGAAAAACAAAACAAAACCAGAAACAAAACCTGGCAAATGTGTTTTAATAGTATTAGACAATAAAGTTTGCTGAAATTATATGTTCTGTTACTTATGTTCTGGTGAGACCACACCTCAAATACTGTGTCCAGTTCTGGACCCCTCACCACAAGACAGACATTGAGGTGCTGGAGCGTGTCCAGAGAAGGGCACAAAGCTGGGGAAGGGTCTAGAGGACAAGTCTGATGAGAAACAGCTGAGGGAACTGGGGGTGTTTAGCCTGGAGAAAAGGAGGCCCGGGAGAGACCTTATCGCTCTCTACAACTACCTGAAAGGAGGGTGTAGTGAGGTGGGTGTTGGAATTTTCTTCCAGGTAGTAAGCAGTAGAGAAAACGGCCTCAAGTTGTTCCAGGGGAAATTCAGATTGGATATTAGGAAAAATTTCTTCACCAAAAGGAAGGCTTGTCGAGCATTGGAACAGGCTGCCCAGGGAAATAGTTGAGTCACCATTCCTGGAGGTATTTAAAGGACATGTAGATGTGGTGCTTAGGGACATGGCTTAGTGGTGGGCTTGGCAGTGTTAGGTTTACAGTTGGACTCATGGGTCTTTAAAGCTTATTTCCAACCTATCGATTCTATGATTCTAAAAGTATGATACATGCAACTACTTGTAGGTTTGTGTCCAAGTGAAATGGGCATTTGCTAATGTAAATAGTCTGTGGGTCAGTTATCATAGCTGCAGTTTGATCAGATGGATGTGTGACTTGTGTGTCTAGGTGTAGCAGAAAGGTATGTTCTTAGTAAGTGCATAGTTACACAGCAAGGGGAGGAATTTTTCCAAAAAGTACAGGTCTGATTCCTTTTTTCATGTGCAAGGTGTGTGTTTCAATTCATGGATCTGTGTAACTTGTGTCTTGGTGATGGTTTTAAGTCATAAATGCTTAGCTATTCCTTTGCTATTTTTAACAAAGCTGAAACAGGATGATTTTTCAAAAATAGATACCTGAAACTAAGAAATGGAAAACTGCTTTTAATTTCTAAAAATTATTTTCCCCTTTTGACCTCTCTGAGAGTGGTAGGTGTTCTCCACTTCCTGCAGAACTTTTAAGAAAAACTTTCATACGCTATGTAAAACTTAACTGATTTGTAACCATATTAATTTTTCTTTCTTTTTCTCCAACCATTCCGTGTTCATCCCTTATCAACGTAGTCTCGATCTCGACAAGAAGATCCAGAACAGCTTAGGTTGAAACAGAAGGCCAAGGAGGTAAGTGTTCACCTTAGTGAACTTTTATTTTGGAAATTGAAGGAAAATTAATTAACTGTACTTGTTCTGGCAAATACAGATGCAGCAGCAAGAGCTAGCACAGATGAGACAGAGGGATGCCAACTTGACTGCATTAGCTGCGATCGGTCCCAGAAAGAAAAGGAAAGTAGATTCACCGGGATCTGGATCAGGGACAGAGGTACGGTGTAATTGTAATGTTTGGTTTTGCTGCGTCAGCTTCTGTTAAAACTTTTCTGTCAGAATTTTTTCCCTACTTTGTGGAAGCTTTGAGCAGCAGAAGTGTATTTTGTGTTTGGATTTGCTTGCTCCACAATCAATTTTTAGCATCTGTGTAGTGGCGTGAGGAATAAAATTTGAATTCGTCATTCCCTGATTCATGGAGCTGGAGGAATGTTAGAAAAGCCATCTCTCTGCTCTCTCAAGTCTCTGCTTTTTTGGACCTCCATAGGTTTGGGAAGAGGTTGTTGTGGTTGTAGCCAGTCTAACTAAATAAGAGTGCAGAGTAATGCTGCTGAGGTGGGTGCAGTGGTAGAATTGAATCATTGCTAAATTTGACAGCAGGAGTTTCAGGTTATAGGAACTTGCCTTATTTATTTCTTCAGGTGATGATTTGCCTTAGTTTTAGCATCTCTACAGCAGATCAGTTTGACCATTTCCATCTGTTTATGATGTTCTTTCACATCCTTTGTGTAGTCTGCTGTTTAATCTGACCCTTTAAAAAATTTCCCTGCAGACTAAGTATCAGCATGCTTAGTGTCTGATTAGTTTAATATTAATTCAGGTAGACTTGTAGACTATCTGCTATATTTATAAACAAGTTAATAAACATGAAATTGTATAAAATTGCTCTCTGCATGAAGATATGCGATGTGAGATTTCTCCAGTGTTCAAAAAGAAAAAAATCTTCTTGAAACTTGTCATTTACGGGGCCAAAAGCTCTCTTCAGAATTTGAGAATTTTTCCCTCCAAAGTTTTGTGTCTGATAGCAAGTGACAGGATTGTAATAGTTTAATAATTCTGTTTATTACTCCCTGAGCATTCCAAATTTTTAGTGCTAAAGCATTTACACTATAAAAAAGCGTCTTATTTCAAAAGAATTCACCTTGCTTTATACTGAATTGCTACAAGCAATAATTTACATGTGCTTGGTAGAAAATGTTAGAGAACAATCTGAATGCTACTAAATGTTATTTATAAAAATAATCAAGCTTCTTGAGCATCTTTTAAAGTAATTCTGAGTTTTGAAATTTACTAAAATGCCTGTTCCTGATGATAAGACTTATGTTAACAAATTACTGTATTAAAGGTTTATAAATGTGGCTTAAAATTATAAAAATTGCAGAATGTGGCACTTTATAAAAAGAGGTGTTTATATAAATGAAGTTGTCTGAGGAATATGCTGAAGTATCTCAGGCAGTGCTAATGTTGGCATTGCTTGCTTACGCATGCTCAACTGTGCAACATTAATAGTCTGTTAATGTCACTGAGGTTATGGAATGCATTTTACATCTACTGCGAACACTTGTTTGTATTTCATCTAAATCTGACTAATTTAGTTATCCTAGATTAATCACTTACTGGTTAACCAATTAACTACAGGTTCCCTGGAAATCTAATCTCTTTGTCTGTTTAATTAAGAACCAGCTGCTTTTGATCTGATACTCACAGCTGTGCTTTTGCTGCTGTGTCACTTGACATTTTTAAATTGAGCTCCACTTGTCACCATTTGTATGCAGTTTGTAGTTAAGGCATATTACAAGAAGTGTGGAGAATAAGGTTTGTCATTACTTAGACACAGATTTGTAAATGTAAGCTTTTGATGTCTAGGAATGCTGAATCTTAATTACATGTAAAAATCACTTTAAGTAGTAATTGTACTGTTTTGTTTCAGAATTCAACAGAATAGGTTCCTGTCAGTTTTTATGTCCATGTGACTTTATGGAAAGTTACTGAAAATCTTCTTAACTTGTTCCATGTTTACAGGAGTAGCATAGTTCTGTGTCTAAATACCCCTTTGAAAATCCAGGCTTTAAACTATCCAAACTACGGGATTTCAGTGATTTGATGCTTGCTGGTTCAATAGATAACTTGATTGAGAAAGAGAAGTTTCACTTCACTGTTAGCAGTGTGGTGAAGCAAGAACACCTGTGCTGGACACAGCATGCTACTAACCCAGAGATGGTAACTTCCAGCACAAGTTTACATCGATTTCTTAATAATGTACACTGATCATAAATGTGTTACGTTCACATGTAGAAAGGACTGTACTAGCGTGAGCCTCAGCAAGTTATTCGCATGGCTTTTGCACTAAATTTTGTCTCAAGTCTGGGGTGTTCTTACTTAGAACAGTCTTTTAAAATTCTCCAAACTCTCAGGCAGGTAAATGCTTATTCACTAGTGGACTGTATTTGGACATTCTTGTGTCACTAAGTACTGCAGTTCATTTAAAAAAGTAAAGAAAATTATCCTTGTAAATGAAATTGGCGGGGAAAAAAGAATCCATAGGTAAGCTACAGAAACATAACCTGTTCCCAGTCGCTCAGAACACCTTCACTGCTTACATAAATACCCAGAGAGCATGGTATCAGCAACAGGCAACTGCCAAAAAAAGATTCCCGACTTTAAAATTTGAGGTGAAAGTTGGCTTTTCGGTCTCTGCGTGCCATCTACTGGTGACTGTGCCTTACTGCTGCTGCAGGCGAGGAGGAGCAGGGAGGCGGCTTCCGAGTGGCTTTGGTCGCTGCAGCGCTGGGCCATGCTGCTCTGTAGCTGTCCTTGCTGGGCTGAGCCCTTCCGCCAGCCCAAGGCACACAGCACCCCTCTTACCCCCCTCAAAGTGTTCCTGGTGCATGTGCACAGGATGTGAGCGAGTCCCAGGCTTCGCTGGAAGAGGCAACTTGTTACTGCTGATTCTGATGACTTTCAGCCAGGGTTTCCTTGCTTATATAAGGAAAGCGTAACAGTCACAGAAGAACTGCTTTAGTTGTATATATTCTATCAGAATAGATATTTCACTTGTCTTTTGCAAGTGAAAATGCATTGGAGTTGGCCCCAACAGCCTTGCTTTATAACTCACTAGGCAGCGTACATCTGAACAGCTGAAGGATGTTGGGATCTCTAAAGATACTGGGTTTTTTTTCCTCCTTTTTTTTTTTTTTTAGAGAGAGAAATACAATAATATACCACTTGTTTATCTTGCCAATTTGTGTGGAAAACTACCAGTGTGTACCAGAGGGATGAGTGTTGCTGAGTGATGGAGAAAAATTCAGAGATCATTAGAGAATGTCTGACTGTGTCTAGCATAGCTATTTCTTAATGTAATCCTGAGCTTGGTTACAGCTGTTGTCACCAAAAGGAGAGCTCATGGTACCCTATCATGAAGATCAGGGGGGATTTAGGACATTATTCAAGACCTTACAGTCCAGGGGGATAGGACTGCTCCCCAGTTCATCAGGAACTTTGGGATTACCCTTGGGATCTGTATGATGACATTGTGAAAAATGCTGTTTTATCTGTTCGTTTTGGTTCTTGGGATTACCTATCATTAGTGCCTTCCTAAAGATCAGTGCTTTGTTGTTTTGTTTGTTTGTTTTTTTGTCTATTAAATATCACTGAAAACTTCTGATTGTTCATAAATAAGAACAAAAAAGAAATCTCTGATCTGGTAGCATACAATGTACTCTTTGATAGCTTCCTGCACATAGTCCCTTAGTTCTTACCTTGCATGTTTTCTCAGAAAAGTTTTGGAATACCTGGGGGCACTGACATGTTCTGATCTATCTATTTGTTCTCGTTTCCAGGGATCTGGTTCAAGTGCAGCAGTCCCAGGCAGCTCTGGAGTTGGAACAACCAGACAGTTTACGCGACAAAGGATAACGCGGGTGAACCTCAGGGACCTCATATTTTGTTTAGAAAATGAGCGAGAGACAAGCCATTCACTATTGCTATATAAAGCATTCCTTAAGTAAAATGGAAAAGATCAAGGTATTTTTGACGGAGAGACGCCTGAGGACATTTTTTATATATTTGCAAATTACGCCTTTTTGTAACAAGCAAATGGGATATTGTTTAAAAAACAACCACCTCTTTACATGGAACAGTTTTATATTCCTGTTTATAAATAAACTCTTCAGTATAAGAGAAGTACATTTCTGTAACAGTGAGGATACTTACAAGGCCTGTGGATACTATAAAAGGACAATTAAATTTTAACTCATCTCTTGATTGAGTGGCCTTCTTGCCAAACAAGCCATATATAAAGACTGATGGAATCGTTTAGCAAATAACTAGCTACCCTTTGTCAGCCCTGTAGCAGTTTCGACATTAATTGTGCATTTTAGTTCAGTTTTATTCAACTAAATCAATTATATAGGCATATGTCTACAGCAAATGACCTCATTTCATTTAGCTTTTTTTAAACAGTCAGTTAGCAAAGCAAACTGATTTTTAAAGAATATTTATCTTTCCCCAAAATGTTCAAAATCTAGAGGGATATACAGTTAATTTTAAACATAACCTCAATTTTAATCACATTATTGCTTATTAGAGGCCCTGAAATCCCATAAAGGAGGGTTACTTCTGAATGTTTTAGCAGCATCTGTAAAAATGCATTTTATTTGCTATAGTTTGTAAAGCTGTAAAGTTAAAAAAGGAAAAAAAGGAAAAAAAGAGAAACCTTTTCAGCATAAATATATTTTACTTGCACTGTGTTTTTTAGCTAAAGTGAAAGCTTAGATTAAATAAAATCAAAGTTGAGAGGAATCATCAAAAGACTGTTTCTCAGTGTGAATCAAGTGTTGAAAAATGGTTGGTGTATTTTGTCAGTAATTGTACATAATTTTTGGCACATAACATAAAAATGGCTATGTAAACTATAATTATTTTGCTAAAAGACTGTATGCAAGCTGTGGGCCTACTTTAAAGATGTCCAGAGCAAAGTCCCTTCTTTGTACCTATTTTTTTATTACAAATATACTAATTGGTTCTTTATATTTTCAGAGGTTATTGTATTAAATTGTCTATTGATAGTACTTTTATGACTGTAAATACTTTGGCTTTCTTTGTGTGAACTCTCATGGTAGAATTTAACTCTCTTGCGTGTAAACTGAATGCTGATCAGTATTTTTATCAACACCTGACAACTGTTACACCCCTTTTATTTTGTCTTTTAGGAAATCCTGTCTTTCCATTTTTTTTCATGTAAATTTTGCACAGTTACTTGTTCATATGTAAATATTTTACTTTCAAAAATGAAGTTTTTAATTGCTATTGTTTTATATAGGATTGAAAGAAAATTAACTCCTTTATTAAAAACAAATTTATCTGTATTTGCTAATGTATTTTTCTCTCTAAATCTTTTCTCCTCTTGGATTTATTTTTCTTGGTACAGTAAAAGATTAGTCTGCCTGAGGGGGATGCTGTTTCCTAAAGATGCACTTTGGGGGTTTTTTAATATTGTTTTGTCAGTGTTTTGGAAGTGTGTAACTTTATGAATCTTGAAATTTCATTGTTGTCTTAGGGGTCTTGGACTAAGATCAGTGGATAGTGGGTGTGTATTTTGGTTTGGTTTTTAAGTAGGGAAAGTTTCTGAATAGATCTTTAAAGTGTTTTGGTTTTGTCTAGTGAAGGTTTAATAAAACACCCTGTCCTTGAGGGCAACCTGCTCCCTCAAACACAATTAACTGCGATGGTTTTCAGAAGGTGTGACATAAAACACTGAATTTGGAGCACAACTATAAAAATATAATCAGGAACACACTTTTGATTAACGTGAAGATCTGGGAAGGTATATTTGTGATGCTCTGTACTGAATGTTCAGCTTTTATTTTTGTTTTTTTAATTCCTCTTCTCATGGGCAATAGTTCACAGTTGTGAGGGCCGAATTCTGCTATTAGATTTTCAGAAAAATCTCATGAATTTGGTAATTATTTCTTGCATCCAGACAAATCTATCTACAGGCTACTGCACTGAGCACACTACTGTTGAACTGACACTCAGCCCGGCACTGACTCGGTCCACGTGAGGAGACCAGTTGTCTCTGAGAAAAACGGATTAGCTCCTAAAGTGATGTACTCACCTGACATCGTGTATGGCACTTACTTGAAGGTTTTAATTGTTTGTAAACTCCAAACTGTCTTTCAAATTGTGTAATGTTATTAAGTGGAAAGAAACAACTTTGACTTTTAGCCAAAACATTGTCATAGCCTTCCTTTAATTTTAACGAGTGTTGGTTGTAAATGTTAATCCCCACAGTATCTGCAAAGCTGTGCCAGGTAAGTTGGGAAGAAGCTGACCTTCAGGTGTTGCTTCCAGTAGCAAGTTGGGGGTAAGACATGTTTGAAAAATTAAGGTTATTACGTGGTATCTTGTACTTTGCACCCCCTCTCCAGTAGAGGTAGTAGCTTAGAAATACACTGGAGGGGCCAAGGGAGTTGGGCGGAAGGAGAGATCTATGGCTGTGGCTCTTGGTTTTAAGTGACACATTTTTAAAGTGCGCAGTCAACCCTGCACTAGGTATAATTTTTCTCAGATTTTAGAAGTTCCTGTTCTTTTAGTCTGGAAAGCTGGTAGTGCCCATGCTCCCTCCAGTAGTTCATGTAATTTTTGACTGTAATATTGGCATTTTTTTGTTAATACTTGAGTACTGCCTCGTGTGGCCATTGGCGTTCTTCTGGGGAGATGTTCTCATGGCAGATGAGCTGTTGACTCTAGGGGTTTTTTTAAATGATAAAAATGGTAACTATTTTTGAAGCTGCAAAGGCACAACTGAGGAGTGGTACAGGGCAGTGTATGTGTACAGCAGCACTGCCCTTGTGTGTTAGTGACCTGTAAAGAGAGGAACTGGGATTCTTTTCTGGCCCCTAAGCTTGCACAGCTCCACCCAAGACCCTTCGTCCTCTTCATCCAATGAGTGATGCAACTTCTTTGTAGCACCCTCAAAACTGGAGGTGCATGTGCTGAAGTTTGCCGCTCCCTCTGTGAGTCTATGATGTTACACCTTTTTCTGTCACCCTTTCAGCTCCTTGTTAGGGCAAGTTGCTTCTCTCTTGCCTGTAAGTTTACCAGCATGTGTGTGTGTGACCTAGAGGTGAGCTTTCTACCCTGGCTTACGGAGGTCTTGATGCCCCTCTCTCTTTTAATACCTTTGATTAGGTAGTGCATAGATGTAATGTTTCTGAGCTATTGATGTCTGTCTTTGTCTAGCACAAAAATTCAACAGAACAAATAAGATATAATAAGACACTCTAAATTCAGCCTGTCTTTTGTATTTCACAGGCATATAATTAAATATATATGTTTTCAGGGAACCTTTTTTGAAATAGAGAGATGCATGCATGAATGCTCATGATAAATGCTGTCAAATGCACAGTAGTTAAGATTTTTATTAGAGATTTTCATCTGATCCAAGAAGTTTCCCCATATTTCTGAGGTTTTGTCTATATTACAAGTAATGGTACGAGAAGTCTAACTCAATGATAATTTAAACCGTTGTCTTATGTTTACAGTTATTTGTCCATCTGCAGAGAAGAGTCTTAGTCTTTGTGGGTAAGTCAGGACAGCAGCTTGCTCGGGTACAAGCTGTAGTGACAATTTCAGCAGTAATGTTTCCCTGGAGTGTGTGTGCAGACCCATGTGTCCAGGTAAGTGGTGTATGTTCAAGTTGGGAGGGGTCCCTTCTTTAAAGACTTCCAGTGTTTATGCAAGGATTTTTACACATCAGGGCTTTAGGCAAGTGCAGGTCAACCTGCTGTGTTAAAATATGATATAAAGCGTAGAGAGGGAAAGTTTTAGGTGCTCTGGGTTGATCCTAATCTTTAGATTTTTAGGAAATGTCATGTAAGCAGCATTGTGCATAAGACTGGCTTCTCAGTATTCTGGGATATTTTTTAGCAAGTGATGTTTCCCTGTTTGTGAAAGTTGCCAGGCTGATAAATTTGGGAGAAATTTGTTTGTTGCGGTGATAAATAGGGAGGGCAGCACCTTAAGGCCTGCTCTGCCTTTAATTTGTCCAACATGTGCTGCCTCTGCAGGTGTGTCCCAGTCCTCCCAGTTAGAATATCCCACTACTGTACTTCAAACTGCATTTTAACAGCACAGATCTCTCATCCCCCTGCAAAGCTGCTGTGGCCAAAACCTGCCCTTGACTCTCCCGTTGCCATTCTGGGCACGGATTGCACCAGAGACTGGGGCAAGCCAGGACTCCTTTCTTTTGTGTGGTCGTGTTATTGCCCAGTGACATATGGAGCTGTGAGAAAGGGAGTAAGTTGTTTAAAAAATGCTTTTTAGGAATTCAGTCACAATCCTTGTATTCTTTTGGCTTCTGAGAGAAACTTGCTCCGTGCTGCTGCAGACGTGGGAGTGCAAGCGGGAGCTCTGGGTGTGCTGGAGGGAGGCTTCGCTCTTCATAGCTGCTACTTGATTTTACTTTTGTTCTGCTACTTCAGGAATACCGTTCCTCATGCAACACAGTATATTTTCCTTTTGTCTTCCGGCTCAACTTATTTACTGTTATTTTCTGTAAGGAGCTGGGTTGCACCCTGTTTGGTTTCCTCCTGGGAGTTCCCTTGTTCTGAAGTCAATAGATGACTTGTACGAACACCACGAGCAGCATTTGGTCTGTGATACGTACCACGCTTCTGTAAAAGTACTGAATAAATGCATAACAAATCTTGCTTTTACTGCACTGTAAAAGTACTATATGGTTTTACTTGAGCACTTATGTACTTTTCAATCCAATAACAGAATTAAGTTGCCAAAAAAAAAAAAAAAGTTGCAAGTGCTTTCTAATTTGCCGTGATGCATTTCGTGCTCTAGTTTCAAGCAAACACATTGGAGCGTTGCCCAATTATTGCAGATTGGGCTTTGAAGAACAATATATCTAATTTCCCAGGAGACCAACGCTGTGATGTTTAGATACAGCCTCTTTAAGAGAAAATGAAAATCCTAATGAAATTTCAGGCAAGTCACTGTTTAGTGCCCAGGCTCCTTTACTCCACTTTGAGAGGGACTTGAGAAAAATCTGGGTAAGTTATGGGTAAGATCTTTCACCTCTAGGTGGAGTTGGTGGGATTGATCATTTGTATTTGAGAAATAAGAGTTGTTAAGTACCTAAAAATATATATATAAAAATATATAAAAAAATTAGATGTTCTTACTTTTCATACTGATGTACAGCAGAGGTGTGTGATATGATGTATGATTTTTTTTCCTTGATACAGTAGCTTTTTCTTCCTCCTTGAATGGTGGGGATATGTTTTTGTGTGTTTTATTCTTAATGCAGATATTTCAGAGTCGCTCTTCAGAGCACAGCCCTGAAACAGTTGTGTTGTCAGAGCTGAGAGTGCCGGTGGAGGTGAGTTCTGTTCCCATCCAGCAGAGATCTGTCCCTCTTGTCCCTGCAGGGCCAGCTGTGCTGCAGTGAAAACCCAGAAAAAACTCCCCCAAAATTCCTCTGTTCCCTGACTGCAAAATTCCAGAGAGCTCCTGTGGGTGGGGATGAGAGCAGGAGCTAGTGGCTGGCGAGGAGAGAACAAGGGACCTTCCCCTCTCCCCACTTTGTACCCCATCAGCAGAGTGGAGAGCTGAGATGTGAGGCAGAGGGTGGGGATGGGTGAGCTGGAAACTCTGAGCAGCTTCACCCCACGGGAATGTGCTTGAGGCTGCCTGTAAATTTAAAAAAAAAAAACAAACCAAAAAAACCCACACACAGTATCTGGTACCTACACAACACAAAGCAGGTCTCTGTGAGCATCCCCCATCTCCTTGGCAACAGAAGCAGGCAGGGAGCCTGAGGAAGGGCTGGGTGTGATGGGTCCCGGTGGGCAGCCCCCCTGGAGAGGATCGCCCCTGCGGTGCCAGCATCCCACCCCTGAGGTGTGAGTGGCTGCCTGGGGGATTTTGTAGGCCTGGAGAGATTCTTCTGTGAATTTATGAAGTTGCTTTGCCAGCGGGGAGGAAGGTCACGAGGTGCTGTGTGACCCCGGGCTCCTTACAGAGCCAGGCTCGTGGCTGCCCCTGCTCCCCACCCGCTTTATTTATATATCTATACGTACACTTAATGTGTGTGTGTGTATCTTTAATACACACACACACACACACACACACATATATATATATATATAAAAGACAAGTCTGCTTTATATGTATAAAATTCTCCTCTGCAGAGCAGCTCCCTTCTCTCTAGTGAGGCTGCTCTGTGACCCAGCAGGTCTCCTGTATCTCTGGTCCTGCCTAAACCTGATTTTGAAGAATCAGGGAGGGTAACTTGTCACCCAAAGCTGCTCAGAGGTGTAAGAGGGGAATAATTTTATAACTGTGCAGCAAGAAGCCTCTTGAATGTTTCATCCTGCACATAAAAGATGTGCAATGGGATGCTCACTCTGAGGATGGTGATGTTAATAGCTACTTCAAGGAAAGCTACTGGGTTTATTTTTTCCCCTGTATCCAGTGAACATTTCTGTTATAGAGTGTTTTGTGGCTGGATTTGGAAAGGGGGTGGAGGGAGGCAGTGTGAGAAGCAGAGGAAAAAAAAATAGTGTTGACAAAGTAGTTCGACACTCAGGATGAGTTTAATGGCAGAAAACTGGGGTAAGTGTGGAGCTGGGTGGGAGGGAGTAAAGAGGTCAGCGCTGGGGTTTCGGTGCCCTCTGGTTGAGGGTGGAGGAAATAATTATTAAAAAAAAAAAAAAAAGAGGGGAGGGTCATGGAGGCAGCTGGTCCTTGCTGTCCTGTGCCTTCACCTGTCAGAGGCGGTTAACACCGCATCCTGTTCCTGCCTCAGCTGAATTCCTCCTGAGGGAGCACACAGAAACCCTCGCTTGGGAAATGCTCTCTAATTGCTGTTACTTCATTAATAAGGCACCGTGTCGGTGTCTCCCCAGCTCAGGGGAAGGCCAGGAGCCGCACACGGGTGGCCAGCTCGACTCGGCGGGCGGCAGATGGTGCTCTGAGCCCAGCTACGCCGCAGCAGAGTCCTCCATCCCTCCTTCATCCCTCTGCTGAATACAGTCCTGCCGAAATCACACACTGTGATGGGGGGAATGCTATTCTGCTTAATGCAAAGTATAAATTATTCATTTGCTGAGCGCTAAATAATAGAAAGTGGGAAGGGGAGAAAGGAAGATGTAGCTTAGTTGATGTGGTAGGGGAAAAAAACAAACCTCCAATTAAAAAAATAAATTAAAAAGAAACAAGGGCAGCCCTGTGGATCTTCAGCAGACTTTGATCAGAATGGGTGCCCCAGACTATTTATTTATTTAACTCTTTTTGGAGGGCACAGTTGCCATGTGTAGCAGATGTCTGTGAGCTTACAAGTGCAAAGGCAGGTACAAGCCAGGGGAATTAGTTGAGGTGCAGAAGAAAGCGAGCTGCCGATTAGAAACATTTACAAAACAGGACACAGGCGTTCAAAGGGAACTTCTGGTGATGGCAAGATGTAAGAAAATCAGTGTCAAAAAGCACAGTGCACACAGAATCAACATCTTAACCATCGCCTTTTAATTTCCCCCCTTCTTTCAAGTGCTGTGTTTCCTACAAGCCACAAACCTGTGAGGCTCCATACAAGATGTTTTTGAAGAGGGCCGAGGTAAGCTGATGCCAGGAGCGGTGGCTGCTGGAGGTAGAAAATCTCAAATATCTCAGGAATGTGCCTTGGGAGGGCTGTCAGGTGGGGAGAGCAGGGTCTGTCCTGGATCTTGTTGCAATCGGCTTCACTGCTGCTTCGTGCCTTGGCGGGACAGCTCCTGCCTGTGGAGGAGTGGGCTGGTGTGGGTTTCAGCCAGGCTCCCTGTGACTCTTGGCCATGAATCCCTGTTAATCTGTGCTGAGTTGAGCAGCAGTGGGTTTTTTTCCCCCTCATCCATCACCGGGGGAGATGCAGTGATGGGGGGAGGTGGGCACAGGGCCAGGCAGTGGGGACAGCAGGGGGGTTGACCCCGCTTCCATCCCATCCATCCCCACCACTGGCAGCAAGTGGAGAGTTGAGCCTGCGCCTTCTCCTGTCTCCCCGGGTGCCCGGGTCACCACAGACTTCTGAGATGCTCCCAAACCCACACTTTAACATCACCCTGTAGCTGGAGGACTGGCTTGGCCCCAGCTGCCAGTGCAGTTGTATCCCGGCCCCGACAGCCGCATCGATTCCAGGTCAAACCACCCCACGGGCAGTGCCGCGTCAGGGAGTCACTGCATTTTCTAGGTCATTAAGTCCTTTGCTCTTTAATTCTTTGCCTCCTGAATACCCCCAAGGTGTGTTATAATCACCCCAAAATGCAGCCACTAATTGTTTGCTGTCCCTGGCGGGGGGAGGAAGAGCAGGGCTGCATTAAATCGCAATAATCAAGAGCTGCTGTAACAAATGAACTCAAACCTGCTTGACAGGAGGAAGCAGAGGTTCTGCCTCGCTCTCTGTGAAGGGCCGTGTTTAGTGGCAAACTTATTTGTAATCTAATCAATATGTTTACTGAAGGAGAGAATATCATCAAGTATTACTTTAAGACACTTAGGGGATGTGACACCTCTCACAACTCGAATGTAAACATGTTAGTTGACTGCATTTGCTAATAGGAACAACACGCTGTGTTTTAGCAGGGCTGGTGGAGGGGTTTGTTGGGGGAGCAGGGGGACCCCATCTGCTCAGGATGTTGGGGATGGGCTACCCCATCTGAGCCCCTCGCAGCTCCTCATCCCACCGTCTCCCATGAAAGTTCCCTGGCCCTTTTCTGGGCTCACGGGCAGGTGGTCACCTCCAGGCTGCTGTGCCTGATGCTGACGCCTGCCCTGAGCCAAGCCCACATCTCCTGGTCCGTGAAGCTGGAGATTCATTTCATGAAGGTGATGGTGAAAGAGTTTATTTTTCCATAGGAGTTCAACATGTTGTTATAAAACCCCAACCAGTGCTTTCCATCAGGGAAAGACAAGTGGTGGTGTCTTGCCTTCAGCTTATCTTCTGCTGTTGCTACTTGCTTTGCTTCACACTGATGAATCCCCGAATCATCTGGGTTGGAAAAGCCCCTGCAGCTCCTCCAGCCCCACCATGACCCTCCCCCTGACCGTTCCCAACTCCCCCAGATCCCTCAGCGCTGGCTCAGCCCGACTCTTCAACCCCTCCAGGGATCCCGGGGACTCCCCCCTGCCCTGGGCAGCCCATTCCAACGCCCAACAGCCCCTTCTGCACAGAAATCCTTCCTCAGAGCCAGCCTGACCCTGCCCTGGGCAGCTTGAGGCCATTCCCTCTTTGTCCTATCATTTGTGATGCACGTTTCTCCATCCATTAGATGCTGTTAGTAAGGAGTGGTTGCTAAAATAACCAGGGGTTTCTGAGCAGTGCTTGTGTGCTTCTAGGGCTCTTGGAGGGGGTTATGACATACTTGGACCATCAGAGCTACCCAGGCACGACCTGCCAGTGTTGGTGACGGAGGCTGATGAGGGGTAAATGAAATGACAAAGGTGAGCAGGGGTTACGCCAGCCCTGGCACTGCGGGGCCACGCGATTTGGGGGATGAGCATGGGGATGAAGATGAAACTGTTGGATGGTGCATTTTCAGAGCTGTGTCCCCTGGACAGCCCCAGCTGAGGCAGGAGTACGATGAATCGGACACTGTGTGTGTGTGTGTGTGTGTGTGTGTGTGTGTGTGTGTGTGTGTCAATTAGGTTCTAATGCACCCAGTGGAGGAGTTTCCCACTCACCCCAGGCAGTTAGAAGGTGCCTTTTATCCTGAAACATGAGGGTTATATGTATAAAAGTGTATAATGTTTCCCTTATAAAATTTTTATCCTGTTTAATGTATCCTAAAGCTCTTTAAAAACTAAAAATGCAAACGCTGGAGGTTTGGCTGTGGTTGCAGGTGAAAGGGACAGCTACTTAGTCTGATGCAGCCCCTGCAGAACGGCAGCATGAGGGGATGTTGTGTCCTACCAGGGCAGAGACATCACCCAAGAGAGGTAGGATGGGACCATCCCAATGGGTCTTGGCCAGACGTGCCAAGCTCCCAGAGCATCTTTTTGGGTCCAGAGCCCACAGCATCGCACAGGCAGGCACCCACCCTGCTGCTGCAAAGCACCTTAAATCTGAGCTAAACTGACAAGGAAGCTGGTAGGAAAATGAAAATGACACAAAAAATAAATGCTGCCTGTTTAATTATTTAAATTAAAACTTATTTGAAAGCTGTGTTTGCAGCAAACACCCCCCTCCCCTTTATTTTTTAATGAGCTCCAGTGCATTGAAAGGGGGGGGAAAAAAATCCAATAAACTCTCCCTTGCAGTTTCTTAACATGTTTAATTAAACAGGTAGGAAACCCCCTCTATCCGCTGTTTCCAGAACAGCCAGCATCAGCACTCCTTCCCCAGCATGTTATCCCACTCCTGTGAGAAAGGCCCCAGGGGCTTTCCACTGGGGCTGGGGGATCCCCGCTGTGACCCGGGAGGGGTTTAGGGGGTGCAGAGCAGAGGGCTTGAAGAGCCTCTCCCCGGGAAAAACTGAGGGTCACCACCCACCCCCCTCACGTGAAGGCTTTCCTGCATCCCTAGTGCTGATGCTGCGGGGGAACGGGCTCATCCCTTGCCTAGACGAAAGAAAAAAAATCAGAGGGGAACATTTGTCATTTCTACCCTCCTTTTGTCATTTTAATTGAGTTGTGTCATATTGCTTTACTTTGCTAAAAACTGTTAATTAGCAGCTCAGAGCAGCAGGCCAGCAGAAACAGGGAGGTCTAGTCTTGCCGATGTTAATGTGGTAACGGCAGGGCTGAACTGGGGATTCAAATAACCTATCTTTATAAAATATCTGAGGAATAATGAAATAGTTGGAGGTGGCTGTGCATGAGGAGGTCAAGCATGTGAGTTAGAGCCAGGGCTGTTTGCAAGCTAATTATGGCCAGTTATTTATGCGAGCAGAGAGGTGGCCAGGTGGGTTTAGGTGGGCTTTGAAAACTGTCGTCCCCATTCCTGCTGCAGCCCCAATGGACTAGAAAAAGCAGCTGATGGGATGTGCTAGAAAATTATTTTTTCTTGTTTGTTCTTATCTTTTGCCTTCCTACCTGAGTTGTGCTGTCGTCTTATTTGGGAAGGGCTGTCTCTCCTTCTATGTACCTCGCACAGTGAAGCCCAGTCTTGGGGGAGCCACCATTCATTGCTGTGCTTCAAGTTATTAGGAAATGAAAAATCAAGGGAAACCCTTATGCTTTAGTTTCATCTCGAATACAGGAGGGCAGTGCAGGGGGAAAGGGGCATCTCTGGGCTATGTAATATGGATGTTCTGCTACGTGTCCAGGAAAGCCTGTGTGCATGTAAAGCTATTTGCATGGCATGAGAAGTGTGGAGAAAAGGTGTCTGCAGCCCCAGCTCTGTCTGCGCTGCCTCTCTGCATGCCCATCCCTTGCGGCAGCCACCCCTGGTCCTGCTTCCCACCAACCCAGGCAAGGGGAGCGCGGGGGACAGGGGATTGGTGTCTGTCCCTTGGGCTGAGTCCCCACCATGTGCTGGGCCACCAGAGCGGCTGGAGCGGTTGTGTTGGTGGTGGTTGGTGGTGGGTTGTGTCCCAGAGCAACTGGAAAGGTGTGACTGCAGCTCCCCTGTGCTTGTGTCACCCATCCCTGCGTGTTGGCCAGCCCGGAGCTTGGACACCGATCCCTCTGTCTGGGAAAGGTGGGGATGGGACCCCACTGCTGTGAGGGCAGGACCCCGGGGGGCCAGCAGTGGCCTCGGTGGGATTGCAGCAATTGTGGAGGGGGATGGACTGGGCTGGCAATCGCGGCCCAAAGCCCAGCAACTCTCAGGCATCAACACACCCTCCCCACACAGCCACTGCAGCTGCAGGGGCTTGGCTGTGGCATTTCCACCTGTGCAGCTGGAGAAAAACAATCCAGGAAAGTGGGAAGGACTGGCTGAACCAGCCAAAACATCTGCCAAATGACATTTGCCAAGGTCCTGGGGAGGGTGTGCAGGTGGTGGGGGCAGCAGGGCCGTGCACACCCCGGGGCATCACCTCTGTGCCCGATGCGTATCGCTCGGGGTGAACACACCGGCTGCTGAGCCGTGTGGTGCTGGCACATGCTGGCACGGTGCTCCTACGGTGGCCCGCTGTGGTGTTTTTTTGGAAGTCACGTATTTTAATTTGAATAACATAAAGAGAAATTAAAAATAGACCCCACTCATCATAGATGACAGGGTAGTCATAAAATCCAATGTGTCAGGAGAGAAACACCAACGCAACAGCCCCCAGGCAATTGGAAAAGCCGGTGGGTAAAGGGTGGGCGGCTGCGTTGGGGCTGGTGTCCGACACCAACCCGCAGGGAACGGGACGTGGAAGTGAAGTGGGTGAGGCTGTGTCTGGCACGGGGAGCTGCGAGTCGGGGGCTTTCAGCTGTGTGGGGGCACGGGGGCAGCCGTGCCCTTCCCCTGCTTAATGTCACCAGGGCCCGCGGGACGAGCTGCCCTGAGCGGGGTGGGAGCGGAGGAGAAGCACGAGCTGTGGGGGGTTCCACCAAAGCACGGTGTACGGATGCTCGGGAGCTGATGCTTTGGCCAGGGCAGTGGGCTTTCCCTCCAGAGAAGCCAGGTAAATATTTGGGCAGCTCGTCCCCCTGAGCACCCCGCTGCTGGTGCTGCTGTAGCCATCAGGAGCAAGCTCAGGGGTGCTGGTCCCTTAATTTAAGGAATACTGGAGAATAAAACACAGGAAAGGTGCAATGTTTCAGGGATATCTTTCCAGAGGACCTGCTGGAGGCAGGTAGCTCGTTCCCCCCATACTGGCTCAGACACACTTTTTCCTCCTCATCTCCTCTCACTCCCCATCCCAGTGCAACCGGCCGTACACCCCCGAGGAAGCTGTGAGCAGCCCCTGGCATCCCATGCAAGGCGGCAGCATGGAGCTTGTCTTCCTGCTGCCTGCAAGCAGGGAGCAGTGTCCCCACGCTGGTTTCTCTGCAAACCTTCTGCAGGTGTGCAGTGACACTTCCACAGTCAGAAACATTGTCCCTGGACACCCCGGCCGCTGTCCCTCTGTCCCTGCCCATCCTTACGGCGTGGATGCTCTGCGGCTCCCACACCCGCCCACCGAGAGGAATCGGCCCAGGTCCGGTGTACCTGACCCTGAGCACCACTGCCGTCTCCTGTGCAGAGAGAGGGCTTTGCTTTCTGTTAGTATCAGAGTCACAGCAAGATGAATACTGCAGATATTACAGTCTGCCTTAAAAAGATGTATTTGGATGCTAACATCACTAGTTGTCACCATGCTATGAGGAATGTTGTCGAAATAGAAATAGAGAAAATATAATAGATACTTCAGATCTGCAGCCTTAATAGCTTTACAGCACACCCTAATTATTATATATCTATCACATCAGTATACTGCAGCACTCGTGGTATTTTTATTTAGCTCCATCTGGTGTATGATAACACACTTCTGATACCAAAATGAGCATGAATTTGGAAGAAATATAATATATAGTTCTGCAGAGAGTTTCCTTTAAAAGACATCCGAAAACAAGCACACATTGTGCAAAAACAGTGCTGCGGTTGGGACAAAGAAAGCACTTCTGGGTGAAAAGGAGGGACGTAAGCGATTGGAAGTACACACGCAGGGGAACGCTGGTCCAGGTTCCTTGCCCCTGGCCTGCAAATCAGATGTCGATGTCGTATTTGCAGATCTCTTGGCACTTAGCGTGTACCCTGGGATACGGGGGTGCAGGTTGACTTCAGGTTTTCTCTAGCTTTGTGGGAGATACGGGAGTGGAAAGGATAGACAAAGGGACACTGGGGACTGAGAAATGAGATGGGAACGGGCCAGCAAAACACCCTCTGTGTAGGGACAATGGGGAAAAGCATAAATATTGAACAGAGAAAGAAATCCTGCTCGCTGCTGGCTCCTTTGCCAAAAGTTTCTGACTTCCTCAGCTGTGTGGCTGAGAAAATGGCTTTACTTAAATGGGAAAATCAACAAAATAAATTCCCCGTTTGCTTCCCCCTCTTTCTGCCAGTGCATGCTCCCCTGGGCCACGCATCCTCCGCCAGCAAGCGAGGGGCAGCGGTGTGTGGCTGCTGCCAGCCGTCGTGGGGCCACTGAGAGCAAAGGGAGCGAAACTGGGGAACCTGGCAGGACTGTGTTAAAAGGTGGAAGGGGCTTTGCGGGAGGAAATCCGTTCCCAAGCTGGGGGAAGGAGACAACACGTGCCTCACTGCAAGCATCCCTTGCGGGGGAATCTGCCTGCAGAGCCCCAGGGATACACCAGCGCTGAAACCCTCTTCTCTGCTGTTCTTGCAGAGGTTCACCTTCGTTCTCGCAGATGTGCCCTAGAAAACGCAATTGTAGCGAACAACTCCGGTAATGAACTACTGGATCTGCAGAGAATCAGTTTATAGCCGGGCTAGCGATGAGCAAGTATTAAATACCTGGTCCCATCTAGCCTGAGGTGCCCTTGAAGCACATTGGCACGTTGCGTTGACCCTCCAGGCTTCGAGGCTTCTTGAATAAAAGCACTGAGAAAACTGTAGCTGCATTTCTCCTGTCGAGGAACCGCGTGAGGTTTTCAGAGATTGCTCATAACAAAGTGTGATATATACGGGACACAGGCAAGTGACCTAAGCCCTCCCCCTTTTGGCATCTGTGAGTTCAAGTGGGATTTTTCCAAGGAAATCTCACCCTCCCTCAATAGCAGGACATCGGTGGCTGCGCAGGCCAAGCTCTGAGGTTGGGAAGGACAATTGTATCACAAGCTTCTATATAAAACCGACCCGTAGCTCCGTGCAGCTGGCCCTGCACTGAGCGCAGAGGCGTGCTTGGCCAACCTGTACCACAGCAGATGAATGAGGGGCTGTGCTATATTTACTGCTGGACTACTTTTAATCATATGTTTTCCTCTAAACAAAGAATTGCCGACTTGGTACTTGGAGATCAATGCATTTTATTCATCACCTCCAGGCAGGCACTGTTTCCTATTAATGTTTTCCCCACTTTACAGTCTAATTAAGGTCATCCGACCAGCAGAATGCTGCTGTGTTTCTTTTAAACGACTATACCTAATTATTTTTTTTAAACCTTGTGTGGAGCAGCCTGTGTCAGTCCAGCATGTCCCTGATGCAGGCTGGAGGATCAGCATCGCCTCCCTCCTGCTCCGGGTCAGAAGCCAGCACATGTGGGGACATTGCACATGGTCTCTTGTGATGCTTTTCTTTGGTTTTGGGAGCTCAGAAAAAACCCTGGGAGCTGCTTGGCATCGACCCAGCCTTTTAGCGTTGGTGGTAGCAGGGCACCTTGCTGTGCAGTGACCTCTGAGTGGTGGGAAAGTCCCATCGGAGCCCGGCGGTCCAGCAGCACACGAACAGTGCTGCGTCTCCAGCAGTTTTCTTTGATGTCGTCCCCACGCTGTCAGCACGGGTGTCATTGAGCTTGGCTTGGTGTCACATCTGATTTTGTTGCAAACAACCTCAAAATCCTTTGAAGGGCACGGCTCCCCCTAAACAGATTGTAGGACCTCCACCTACCTCTCCGCTACGTTTAAATCAAACTTCTCTGAATATATTACACTGCAGAGCCATATGTTCAGTGCCACTTCCCTTGGCGTGTCATGTATTTCATCGGCTATAGGCTCCCTGAGATATATGGACATTGCCAAGAAAGGGAGCAGTGGATGAGTTCTCCTCCCGCTGCAGCAAGAAACGCGTTTTCAGATGGCTGAGGAGGAGGTGGGGTGGGAGTGGGCTCGATGGGCAACCGCTAAATACCACGCATGAACAAGTCCCTCGAATTGTCTGCAGACCCCGTTTTGTGGATGCTGCAAGGGAGACCTTTTGGCCGTTGCCGATGCTCCTCCCTCTCATAGGGAACCTCCTTCTGCATCTCTCACCACTCAGAGCTTTATGGCCACATCGCAGAGGTGGGTTTACCACCCCAAGAGGTGAGGGGGTGCCTCTGCCCAGTCCCCTGCTCCTGCTGCATTTGCTGGTACCCCCACGGTTTATTGGTTTTTTGAGTCCCGCTGTGCCCATGCCAGCTAATACCCAATGCCCTTGGTATAGCCCCATCCCACTCAGTATTTTTCATGGTTTTCAGTTTGCATTTCCATGTAATACTCGGCTGGATAAAGAAATCAGAGTGTGTCAGGCAAAAGGCACCAAGGGTATGAATAAATTTTTGCTGCTGTGGGGGAACAAGTGTTCTCTTCCCATCTGAGGAGAAGGTGATCTGCTAAACACCCGCCAGGTTTCATCTTCGTTACTATTAGCAGTCTGGCAGTGGGGCCATCAGGTCCCTGTGCCGGTGGTGGGGACCATGTCTCCTGCTCTTCTCCCAGTGTCCCCACCCCAGGACGAGTCCCTTCCCGGTTCTATTTTGCAGCTTCCTTTCCCTCACCTTGGTTTTTGCATCCTTTGGCTGTAACCACCCCTCAGAGGAGTTGCCAGCCCCATGGGTGATGTGGCCACCATCTTTGGGGATGCTCAGCACACACGGAGGTGCTGGACCCCGGTGCTCAGCAGCAGGGGCTGCCTGGCTCCGCACCCAACAGCAGCTCCAGCGCAGGCAGGGCACTGCCAGGCCCAGCTGAACGGGCGCCGTCGAGTGCAATTATGGCTCTGAAATGTACTTTCCTGTGAATACATTCCAGTACCGGCTAATATATGCTCTGATATTGGCACTGCTTTTGCTAATATTCCTGCCAGCGAGTTCTCTGCTCTGCTTGAATATTCATGGGAAGTGAATGTGAAGAGAAGCGCAAGCCTAAATGAGGTGAGTTCATTTAAAAATTCAGGCTCAAAATTCACCGGCTATTTCTTGCAGCATTCACTCAAGCGTTAGTTCCTGCACTCTATTAATTTGAGTCTGTGTTTCGGACCTCTGAGCAAATTTTCTGCGTTTCTCCCTCACTGACTCTGCAAACTCTCCCCCTCCTCAAGATCAGTAGCTTTGTATAAAAACAGCAACTCTCCATGCTGAACTTTGCAGTCAAAGGATTTGTTTTCCCTGGCTCTTATTTAAATTATTCTGCCTTCACCTCCTCATGCATGGTTCAGAGCGCGTGGTGGCTCTGCGCTGGGATTGAAATGATTCTTGCTTAGGCAAACTCTCATTTGAACTTGTCAAAGGAATTCGGTGTGTTTGTAATTAAATGCCTATCACACCTTCTTTAACCTCGCTTACACGAAGTCAAAGCGCTAGAAAAGCCTGTAAGAGGCAGGAAAGGCTCATTTGCACCTTGAAATGCCCATGTTTTCGGAGATCAGTGCTGTCTGTATGGAACAAAACTATAAGCAACTTTCAAGTGCTGCTTTTATGTAGTGCCTCTTTTCCATATTGGATTTATGTCTGATTATATAGTGACGAAGGTGCGAGATAATAAGGAAGCAGCTTCTAATGCATTACCTCCTTCACACATGCAGCGGCTCTGGCTCGGCTCCGCCGTGCTTTCCTGTGCTTACTCTCTCCTAAATATAATCACACCCAACCGGATGGCGGAAAGGAAACACTACGGTTACAAAGCCAAGCGTAGGAAGTTTAGACTGTATCAAAATTAGGGTAATTAGTGTTTGCATTAGGCTGCTTCTCAGCTGTATGACTAACTCCGGGCGCGGGAGTGGCAGGAGAGGCAGGAGGGACTGCTGCTCTTCTCCTCTTCTCCCGGGAGGTGCCGCCAAGACAGGACGACTGTCCGACCTTGTCCTGGCCCTCTGGCTCCTTGGTGGCTAGGCCCACGCCGCATCTCCGAGTCCACGTTGAGCTGGGAATCGAGCAAGCCCAAGCTTAGCCCAGCTACTGCTCTGCCCACGCTGCTGTTGGGGTCAGCTGGAAGCAGGTACCTTGGTAATTGTCCATGAGCCACTCATGAAGAGCTGTGAAATTTCCAATTAGCTTGGAAAAAGTGTAGATAAGCATGTAATTCTCAGTCCAAATTAAATCAGGCGTCCAATCATGCTCTTCCCTCACTGTTATGTATCCAACACCACCATCTTCCCTCCGCATCATTTAGCATAGGACATTTTTCTTTTTAACCGGTGACAGACATTATTCTTGTAGTTGAAACTTCACTAGCGGATGGAAGGAAGGGGATGTCTCCTTAATTTAATTTACAGAAAGGCTCTGCTGTTGTGAGGACCTAATGCGTAAGCTTTTTTGGGGTTTCATAACCACTCCCACTCTGGTCTAGCTATAGCAGACTGGTTTTAGTCTGACACAGCAGGGGAGAGCAGAAAGCTTAGTCTGAGATATGGCATCACATTGACTCAAGGAGGGGAGTCCTGGACCTGACTTGCTGGGAAGCTCTGCCAAGGTGTTTGTATTAGAAACACGTTGACACTGCTGAACATGGAAAACCAAGGGAATATTAATGGAACATTTATTAAAAATCTCGAAGTCCATTTAGGATCCCATAGAGACCCTGAATAAATTAGAGATCAGAAGACAAACTGGTGTTGTTACACATCCAACATCGAATCTGTGCAGCCAGCCCGTTCTGGGTGAGGAACATCCCATGCTGACGGGTACCCAGGAGGAGGGCCAGACCCGCAGGTCTGCTGTGCGGCTGACGGCTCCCAGCAAAGCCCCAGGAGATGCTGAGCACATCACAACTTGGAAAGCCTGACACAAAAATAAATAAATGATGCATCAGGCATTGGCTTGTCCCACTGGAGAAGCATTTTGGGTGCTTGGAGGTGGCATTTATAGAGGTAAGTACCCACTGAAACTGTCCTTACTCTCTTTGCTCAGCAGAGTAATCCCGCCCCTCTCCCCTCGAGTGACTGCCCTTTCCCAAGGCTGATGCTTACCACCTTTCAATATTTAACAAACAAAACCCAACACAGACCCTTTTAAAATTAATTCTATCCCAGCGTGAAACTGTGAATAATGTCCAAGTCACAGGGATGCTCAGAGAGCCTGTTCCACACCAGTTCTGTTGCTTTCCCAGCTCTGGGCTCATCTGAAGAAGTACCAATCAATTATTTTTCTGTCTATGCAGCAATTGCTCCTAATTGCTGTCTCCACTGTGCACCTTCTGGTTTCGAGCATGACTGGTGGGAGGTTTGAGCTTGGCTTGAAAGGATGAAGGCTTTTAATGATCAGAAAAAGTGCCAGCGAGTTGGAAGTTCACAAAGTGATGCCCTGATTTCCGATTTCCAGTGTGAACTTCTGTCTGCGGCTCCTGCGATTTGATAACGTGGGGGAACCCAGAACCGGCCAAGGGGATTGAGGGATGGATGATGGTTCAGCTGTGCAACCACTGTGCACTGTTAAAAAGACTTCTGTGGGCCAGCGGGGGTTGTGCCGGGGCTGCTGTTCTTAGTAAAGCGCGTTGGGATGGTGCTTGGAAAACTGCATGGGGAAAGTAGCCGTTTCTCTGGTGTGTTCACCCTCTTGCTGTACCCAGCAATCCCACCACTGTATCACCCGGATCCACCAGCTCTTCCCCAGTGATGTATTAGCAAACGCTGGGGCAGGCGGGAGGGTTGGGCAGGCACCGAAATGCTGCTGTGCGGTGGGACAGCGCGGTGGCATCAGCATCTCCTGCAGAGGCTTGGCTTTGCTTCTGCGTTTGTGTAACAGCAGGAGAAACCCGAACCCTGCGAGGATGTGCCTTAAGGCCAAGGAAATTCAGCTTGGGCCATGTAGAAGCAAGTGTCAGGTCACCCTGTCCTGAGGTGGCCTTTGCCTTGGTGGGACAGCCAGGTGAGGGCCAGCAGAGATGGTCACGGGCCGTGGTTGGGACAGGACTCCAGATGGAGGTTTTGATGGGCTCCAAGGGCAGCGCAGAGCTGATGAAGTGGGACCAGCCTTGGAGGCAAAACCCTGCGATGGAGGTAGAGGGCTCCACAGCTCAGGGCTGAGCTTGCTGCTGCAGAGAGCTGGAGGAGAAGGTGGTATAATCCACTTTCCCTACCAACACACTACCTCCAGCCATGCATCTCATTCGGTGGAATGGATCTGGATGTGCTGCTTCAGCTGGTGATGCCTGTGGTGGGACAGCGAGAGGCTGGGCAGGGCTGGAGGAAGGGACTGGTGGCCTTTCCCAAGTGTCGGATGGAAGCACCACTCCTGCCGCCTCACACCCTGATTTTCTTGTGTAATTCCATAGAAATGGGGATGACTGTCTGTGATTAACTACATGGGTTTTGTTGGAGAGCTTTGATCCTCTCAGCAGAGATGGGAGAATGCAAGGAAGTGAGTGGGGAGGTGAGAAGCACCGCTGAGATGCTCCTGGCAGACTGGGAGGAGGTGATGGGTGTGGGGGGAGATGTTTCCCATCACTGCTCAGATAGGCAGGGGGAGGACGGGAGCTCGGTCTCTTTCTTGGGTAGAGCTTTCTTTTAAACCTAAGCTGTGATTTCCATTGGTACTGTCAGATCAGCCCCTGAAATGCTGGCAGAAAGGGCAGTTTGACACCAATTACTACAGTCCCGTCTCTCCCTGGTTTCACAGCAGCCCATGGAGCGCATTTCAGACAGATGTGTTTGACTTGCAGACATGATGTAGAGCAGAATATTAGACAGTGTGTTGGGTTTGGTGGTGCTCGGGGTGTTTTAGTGGGAACTAAACCGCTGACTGAGCTGGAAAAAATGGCCCAAGTGAGGGACAAGCTGCCCAAAACCCTGCTCATGGGGCAGCTGCTGGGAGCTCTGGAAGCCACGACTGGCAACACTCAGGACACGGGGGCAGAGCAGGCAGGTGCTGGCAGCCTGCCTGCTGGCAGCCCATCTTGGAGCCACTTACCTTGTGCCTTTATTGAATCCTCCCAAAATGAATCATCAGGTATCCACGGGCCGTCGATAGCAGCCCTAGGTGTGCAATTACCCCGGGCAGCTGAAGGATAAATAAACCTAATGCAAAATAATTAATATCAGAATTAATTTTGACCTTTGCCTCTTTGCAGGGGAGACCTGTGCATGGGGGGGTGTCTCACCTTCATCTTCCTCCAGCACGAAGCTTGGGGTTATCCTGCTGCTGTCACTGTCCCGCCTCTCCCTCAGCATCCCCGGCTGCCCCGTATCCCAGAGGATGAAGCAAAACATGTCTGGATCAGATTTTTTTGAGTAAACATAACCTTGATATCTCCACACTTTAATACAGCGCTTCTAGTTCTCTGCTGGAGGTTTTTTAGTGAAGGCTTCTAAAAAAGGGGGAATTTCTGGCATTATTTACAGTTACAAAGATTGGGTATGACACATTTATGGCTGAGACAGTAAATATGACTTACGGCAAATCAATTTACTGCATTTGACTGCGATATCCGTGCTGCCAGGGATTTGATTGAGAATTGACGGGGTTATTTGCCGGAGGGCTGGGAGATGTTACTGCCGTCAGCGCTGTGGCTGTCTGGGGTCCAGGCTGGAAAACCACGATCCTCAGAGAGCGCCGGGGGCTCAGCCTGCCCCGGCCGGCCCCCGCCGCGCCTCTCCTGCTCTCCCCAAATCCCAGGTATCGCTAGCAGGCGCTGGGGCAGGATGAGGTTGAAGCTCCCTCTGTGCTGAGTTGTCATTTTCTCAGCTTTGCCAAACTTTGGGGTTTCTTTTCCATCCCTGCCTCCTTTTCTCAGAGCCCATTTGGATGTCTGAAAACAGAGACGTTGGAAATTATATAATTATATATTTTATGCTACAAAGCAAAGTGATGTAGGTAAGAAGGGGGTGAGGGGGGAGCTAGAAAAGCAGCCTTTTAATTTCTTTTTTTCAATTTTTTTCAAATTTTTTTTTTTTTTTTTTTTTTTTTTTTTTTTTTTT
>NW_020799125.1:2587209-2601690 GCF_003259725.1 Athene cunicularia
AAAAAAAAAAAAAAAAAAAAAAGAAGCTGAGAAACGCTGGGTTTATATAGTTATTTCAGGGCAGGGGGAGGAATGAGGGAGGAGGTTTCTGGCGGGGGATGGCGTTCACCAAGGTCAGAGCGAAGATGCCCTCTCTTCTCTAGCTCTGTCCATGGGATGCTTTTAGGTAAATAAATAAAAGTTGAGCAAGAACAGAGAGCCCAGGATTAATCAGCGCCAGCGCTCCTTCCTTCAGACTAGGTCTAGCCACTGCTTTTTAAACAGCGGGGCTCGACGCACAAAACATTAATATGCTCCGTATGTATCCTGGCTGTATGCTTACAGCCCAGAGATTTGCATGCTAAATCTACGCTCCTGGAGCCTCTACACCCACATCTTTAATTAAGCAATGCCCCGTGTTTCTGCTCTATAGGATAAGTGAATATATGCAACTCTAATGCACAGGAGATAATTTTGTAATGATTTTGCTGTTTGTTTAACTGAGGAGGAAGTTAACTCGGTGGGTTAGCCTTACCGCAAGCTACACTTGGTTGGAAAAATATATAAATAAAGTGAGCTGCAATTCCCCAGCTGGCGCCAGCTGCCAAGACGGTGCCTTCACTGGTGTGTGGGGGAGAGGCGAGTTATCGGGGAGGCCGTAGGGCTGCTCGCGTCTCCTCTTGGCAGGGCTAGCTGCTCTGTGGCTGGGGTTAGCCCACATCCAATGGTCTGCATGGATTTGGGTTGGGACACAGTTGGGGTAAGGAGAAATGTCAAAATTGGAATAAAACTAAAAAGCGCATCTAAAATACGAACTATGTTGCCTGACTCTCCGATGGTCCAGTCTGCCGTGGGGGCTGGGGGAGCGTGTCTGCCCTGAGCTGGGGGCACTGTTGGTGCTCAGCCCCATAGCCCTGTCTCCCCGACTCCTGGCCATGCCGTCCCTGCAGGGTCCCCACCAGTGCCTGGCCTGCCTGCCACAGGGGTCTTGCCTTGGGTACAGGACGGCAGGCAGCGGGACCTCACTTAAACCCTCTTCAGTCCTGCAAATGGGTTGAGAAAGCTTTGAGGGTACCTCTTAGGAGGAGACGCTTCTAGAAGAGTCTCATTTTTAAACACTGTTGACTCTGCCCAACCTTGATCAATTTTTTTTTTTTTTTTTTTTTTTAATTGGACCCAACCACCAACACTCAAAAAAAAGCTTCTAGAAGAGGCACCATTCCTTTCCGTGCTGCAGAAAAGATCATCTGAATTAACATGAGCTTCTTGGCTATTAAACGGAAATTTTAAATGGGAAGAAAATTCTGCAGTGACTGCTAAATTGTGTGTCAGCAGAAAGGGAAAAAAAGCAACGTGTGTCATTCCTATTATCATCTTGAAATCCATCTTCCCTCTACATGCCATGACGGTGGATAATCCCCAATACGACGCCTGAATCACTAATATTTGCAGAGGCAGGATTTCTATTTTGGAGAATTTTCCTCTGCATATCTTACCCCCCACCTTGAAAGTACAGTTTGAGATTATCTGAAACACTGAACATGCTGTTACTGGGGGTGAGTTTTGCCATTGCCATTGCCAGCAAACTGGCCTCTGAGGTCCGAGGTGTCGAGAGCTCATTGGAATGCCCAGTGACTGCCGTCGTGCGAGGGGAACAGCCCATTCTGTGCTGATTTTTGAGGTGTCACACCCTCGTGCTGTGCGCCCAGCTGTGGGGTTAGACCTGCTGACAAGGACATGGGACATTTTCATTACAGAAAAGTGGGGCCAAGCCCAGTCAGGATGAGGGTGAGACAGCAAACGTATGTACCCAAGGCTGCAGAAGTGCATCTTCAAAAAAAACAAAGAATATCTGTGCTGCTTTTTTTCTTGCCTCTGGACAAGCACAGAGATCAGACAGGAATGCCAGGGCATGATAAATTTTGCAGCAGCTGCGTTTTCTTAACCCCTCGGTTGCACTAGGTGTGATTGGATGCTTTGCTGTGCCGGGTTTAGATATAGAAACACATGAGGTTTCCCGACTGCTGAGATGGGGCTCCATCTCCTGCAGCTCGCTCTCGGGATGGGGGGTCCCAGCTCTCCCCAGGGCTGCTGGTGACACCTTGATGGTGGGACAGCCCAGCTCCAGGGTGGGCTCACAACTCCATAGGGTTTATCACGGTCATTAGCCAAGTGGCATGGGGTGGACAGCCTCACACTGGTGGGAATTTAAAGCAGGGCATCATAATGAAGTGGTAATGCACTGTACGAGTCGGTTTGTTAGCTTTGGGACTCAGTTATGGTCCATCACGCATCTGATCTTCAGCAGATATCTTAGTGGGTCAAGGACAACCGCATGCCCTTGGCTTCCAGCTCCTCCCGCTGCACTGGATGGGCACCAAGCAGGGAAGTGGTGGCTGTGATGTTGGTCACAGCTTTGGTTTCCAGGCCAGGCTTTGGCGCTCTCATGGTGAAATGTGTCTCTCTGTGGCAGGCATCACTCAGTAGGTAGGTTTTGGAGGCCAGTGTGCATGCAAGGACTTTGCATTGCCATCCCTGCCCTGACACATGGGTTGTGGGAGAGGGGCGGAGGTGGTTTTGTTTGCAGTTGAGGGGTCAAGAAACGGGAATGAGGTGAGTGGTGGAGAACTAGATCTTGTGTGTGCACATCTCTGCAAGTGGCACTGAAAAACTGGACCAACTCCCTCCTTCAGCAAAACAACCTCAGCACTAATAAATCTCCCCTCCCAGCTCCCCATCCCACTCTGCCTGACAGGCAGCAGGAGCACAAAGATGGCCAGGAGGAGAAAAGCGTGGAGGGGAGGATGATACAGGGGGAAAAAATCCAAGCTAATGATGTAGACATTTGTGCAGAGGTTAAAAATGAAGCAATAAAACCTTTACACAAACTTCCAAATGCTTCTGCAACCACACGCTGCAGCTCAAAGCAGGGAATAAATAAGAGAAAGCGCAGCCGGCTGTGGGCAGAGGGAAGCTGACAGAGCCATCACTCCTCCTGAGTGCAGCTTTGGCAGCAGCAGCGTCAGAAATACATCCCCACGGTATCCCCATGGCCCCTGAAACACGTGGCTGCTGGTCCTCTTCCCTCCTTGCTGGAAGAGCAGTGGTTTGGTGTTTCCTAACACTTCCTGATGGGTTTGGGCCCTTGGGTGGGGAGCAGGAGGGATGATGTGTGAGCAGAGTGTGCTGGGTCTCTGCAGCTCACAGCCGACTGCCTGGCTGGCACGGCAACGTATGTGCTGAGCATGGTGGGTTTATGATAGAATTATAGAATGATTTGGGTTGGAAGGAAATTTAAAGATCACCCAGTCCCACACCCTGCCCTGGCCAGGGACACCTCCCACTAGCCCAGGTTGCCCAAAGCCCCGTCCAACCTGGCCTTGAACCCTGCCAGGGAGGGGGCAGCCACAGCTTCTCTGGGCAACCTGTGCCAGGGCCTCACCCCCCTCACAGGGGAGAATTTACTCGTTATATCTAATCTAAATCTGCCACTTTCAGTTTAAAACCATTACCCCTCATCCTATTCCTACACCCCTGATAAAGAGTCCCTCCCCACCTTTCCTGCAGCCCTTTTAAGTACTGGGAGGCCACTCTAAGGTCTCCCCAGAGCCTTCTCCAGCTGAACCCCCCCAACTCTCTCAGCCTGTCCTCACGGGGGTGCTCCAGCCCCCCCAGCATCTTTGTGGCCTCCTCTGGCCCCGCTCGAGCAGGTCCGTGTCCTTCTGATGTTGGTGCCCCAGAGCTGGACACAGCCCTGCAGGGGGGTCTCACAGAGCGGAGCAGAGGGGGAGAATACCCCCCCTCGCCCTGCTGCCCACCCTGCTCTGGGTGCAGCCCAGCACACGGTTGGCTTTCTGGGCTGCAAGCACACATTGCTGGCTCACAGGCAGTTTTCCATCCACTAACACCCCCAAGTCCTTCTCCTCAGGGCTGCTCTCCATCCACTCCTCGCCCAGCCTGGATTTGTGCTTGGGATTGCCCCGACCCATGGGCAGGACCTTGCCCTTGGCCTTGTTGAACTCCATGAGGTTTGCCCGTCCCACCTCTCCAGCCTGTCCAGGTCCCTCTGGATGGCACATCCCTTCCCTCAGCGTGTCACCGCCCCACACAGCTCAATGTCGTCTTGGTGTCATTTATATTCCCTGGCAGCAAGGGGGGAATTAAAAAGCTTGTGTGTGACTTAAAGGATTTATCTTCCACCCTTTCAGAAAGCCTCTGAGAGGAGCTTTGTTGGAGGAGCGGGGCAGTGGGTGCAGGTGGGACAAGTTCTGGTTGGATTTGGGGAGAGATGGGAAGGAAATCAGGACTTCTGAGGCCTCGTGACTTTTCTGCTGTGTTGATGGAGGGAAAGGGCTCAGCTGGGGGCTGGGAGGCTGGGGGGGCTGCAGAGCACTCTGCAAAAGGGGTATTGGAGGCTGTCGGGTAACCTGGTCCACCCACCCTGTGTCCCCATTGGCGCAAACACCTCCTGTCCCGGCGATGCCCTGGGATTCGGGGTGGGGAGAGACAAATTCAGCTCATGTCTCCTCCACAATGATGCAGGGCTTGATGCTCAAGACCAAAGTGCTGGTCTTAAAGTTGGGCCCACGAGAGGGGCTCTCCAAGGGCGTGTGTGGTACGGCAGGAGCTTTGGACGGGTCCAGCCCTTCCACCTGCACAGGACTCCTGGGCAGAGGGAAAAGCGTAGGTATGGTGGGGGATAAAAGCCCCATGATGAAATCCCGCAGCACGTGCTCCTGGAATCAGGTTGAGTCAATGGGAGGGGGGATTCCCACCCCAGGAGCAGCTCTGACAGGTAGGAACTGCTGTTATCTTTCAAATGGCTTTAAGTGGCTCAGTGTAATGGGACTGTTTTTATCCTTTTACTCTTTGCCTAGGGGAGATTTGAGCTTTATCCTGCCTCATGAGCTTGAGAAATTTATGTAGCTAACTTTCTGTTCTTTGGGCTCTTTTTTTTCCCTTTTGCATGCCTTCGGGAGACAGTTTCCTTGGTCTTTTCCTTGCCCAGCATCATTTCACCGTGCCCTCCTGACCTGAAGAGCTTCGGTCACTGTTACGATGGAGGAGAGCCATGATGAAAAGTGATGTTTTCTGAGCACATACCTGTTACTAAGGCTGATGCATGGAGGATCCTCCAGCCCTAACTTTGCTTTGGCTACGTCTGGAACGGGGATGCTCTGGCAATAAGCTAAAGCCCAGTTAAAGCCCAGCATTTCACTGGTCCACAGCAGCTCTGCATCATGGACCCTTCCACAGAGAGGTTATCCAGATTCTGGGGAGAGCCGGGAACAACTGGGAGGACAGGGATGACCCCACTTTCTGTCTCCCAAGCTTTTCATGCAGTTTGCACCAACAGGAGTGTTCTTAGCTGTGACTGATGAGAGGTGTCAAAGACATTGTGAGTTCATCACTGAGTTTCCAAAGGCAGAGATGTGCAGCCGGCAATGCAGTAGGATCTCCCTGGCTCCCTGCATGTGTGTCCTCCCTCCTCCTGCTTTGTTGGACTTATTTCCATCAGGCCGGTGGCACCAAGCATCCCCCCATGCTATGGGGGCACAAGGCTGCCCAGAGAAGGTGGAAAGTGGGGAATAAAAGTTTTTATCCAAATAAGCTTCAATGTAGAGCCAGGGTCCCTGTGCAAAACCCCCTCCTGGCAGTTCAGGCAGCAGCACTGGTTCATCCTGCCCACACCGTGCTGTGGCTCCTGACCGTGAGCCAAGTCCAGCCCCGCTCCGAACCTCCACTTTATAAATGAGTGTACGAAAGAAATGTGAGCGTAATGCAGCTTTCCAGGAAGTTATTCTGCAGCCTCTGCAGATGAACTCACCAACTCCTTAGCTTAAGGCCTGGGTAAAGAACTAATTATTTGGACCTAAGCTTAAATCTCTTTCCACAAAGATGGATTTGTGACTCTTGCCAGCTTCCCCTAGAGGATTGCAACCTCATTTTGTTCCTCATGAACTTCTGCTGAGGTGTAAAATAACAACAATCTTGAGAGCTAAAATCGCTGAAGGATGGATTAAATTATAATGCAATCAGTCCAAAAGACCTTCTGTCTGCAAGTAGCAGCATTAGGCCATCCTGGGAGCGGGCAGTCACGCACTGCCTGTGCAGGATTACCCAGCCTGCGCTGGCCGCTTTGTCTTCACCAGAAAACTGCATTTTTTGGGCAGAGAGATTACATTATCCACTGCCGAGTGTGTTCCTCGGGTGCCTTGGCATCACCCTGCCTAGGCCAGGAGTCGCTCTGAGAAGAGCTATATAAACCCATGACAAAATAAAAAAAAAGACACAGATGGCAATGAATGTTTCGAGGTCTGCAACCCATTCCCGGGGAAGGATTGCTTCTGATTTGCCATCTCTGAGCTGACTTTAAATCACAACTTGAGAAGCAAACCCTGTCTGGGGTCTGTTAATATGTGTTTGGATAGGATTTAGCATAGCAGGGCTCCAATCCCCACTGAGACTTTCAAGAATAAGCTCCTATAAATAACTAGGACGGAGCCCATGAGATGATTTTGAGGCATCTGAAATACCCTGGGCCATGGACTCGCAGCCCTCCCACAGCTCAGGGAGCAGCTGGGAGAGCAGGGGCTGCCCAGCCGTGACCAACCCTGCCAGCTCCTGCCCTGCTCCCGTCCCGCTGAGCCCTTCACCCCGGGGTCTGCCACGCTGCTCCTCCAGATGCCTCCGTGACTCACTCACGGGGAAAACAGGGCTTATTTCTCCGGCGGTGACCTGACGCTCGGAGCAGCCGGTGGGATGCAGGATGGCCTGTAAGAAACAAGTCATTTCACAAGTGCCAATGCAAAGAGACGTCGGGTTCCTCATGGTTCCTTGTAGCCCACTGCAAGTCCTCCTGGAGGTTTAGCCCTGTTCAGGGTAGATTTAAGGTCTCTTTGCGATGAACACTCTTTTTTGCACATATAAATTCTGTTTTATCTGCTCCTTAAATGAAGCAGCTGAGCTGAAAAATCCCTCCTTTGGCCACATATTTTTCACAAAATGTGCACGGAGTTAATTATCTTTCTGTCTCTGTCCAATTTGGCTGCTCCTTGTCAACGAGTTCAATGGTCTGTGCAGAGCAGAAGGGAAGAAGGGGAAGGGGATGCAGGCTGAACAAGGCTGCTTTTTCTTAAGAAACCCTGCTAAAAAGACATCTCCTTTCTGGAGATGACCCAGCGTTGCCCTCTGCTCCATGCTCAGCCCACAAAGGAGCCTCGGCATTGTTCGGCCATGCCTATTAGGATGCTTTGAGAAAAGTGATCCTTGAGGACCTGCCCTGATACGCTCCTGCTGAGCCTGGCCTTGGCTCTTCGGCTGTTCATCTCTGTTGTTCCTAGGCAATGGAACGGAGAACTTCTCTTAAAAAAAAAAAAATCCCCTTGTCTGCCTGGGATGAAATTTGTAGGTTTACCACAGCCTCCCCTGAGAAGGAGGGAGCCAAGCTGGTGGGGATGAACTTCCGTCTGCAGGGGGCAGGGCCAGGGGGTCCCCCAATGACTGGACATAATTTCCAATTTATCTGAAGTCTCACTTTTTTGCTTCTTTGCTAAGTCTGGTTGAAAAGGTTTAGGTTTTTTGCTTTATTGTCTTTTAGGGCTGTTTTGGACTTTTTTTGTTGTTGTTGGTTTTGCTTGGTTTTTGTTTTGTTTTGGCTTGGTTTGTTTTTTTTTTTTTTTGTGACAAGGTTGCTGTGCTGCAATGGTACTTTCTCTGCAAAATGGCAAGTTGAGCGGGTCTCCCCTCCTGTTGCACGTGCAATTGCCTCAGTGCCACTGGGGTCCTTCTGCAGCTGCAGAAGTACAGGAACAAACGGGAGAGACCAGCAGTGAACCGAAGCAGGACAGATGGAAAATGAAGATGCTCAGTGAAATATTTAGCGAACCATTTTTGAGCAAGGAAAAGGTTGTTCCTCTTCTATTTATTATAAGGTTTGGAAGCGAGGTGCCGCCTGCTTGCAGAGGGCTGAATACCTGCAGTAAAACCTTGCTTTCTATTTGCACATTTCCTTGTGTTAAAGTGGAGAAGATGATAAAATGCTTTTGCTCAGAGGCACTTAAATAGCAGGAGTCTCTCCTACAAGGGTTGGTTTGGTTTTTTTTTTTTTGTTTGTTAGGTTTTTTTTGTTTTGTTTTTTTGTTTGGGTTTTTTTTTTTTTCTCTGCTCTGCTGTATTTATGAGTGTGTCTCATCCAGGGCTCAGTGACTGTGATGATGCACAGCACATGGTTGTGATGGCATCTCGCACCGGCAGACCTGGGACAGTCCCTCCTCGGGAGTGGGGAGTAATGCAGATTTCGTGTCAGCCCTGTCCTGGGTCCCCCGAGCCAGCGTGGCTGCTGCGCTGCAGTGATGTTTGGTTGTTCTGGGATGGAGAGTTGCTCTTGGCTACATGTCTTTTACAAGGGCACAAATGTAATGTCAAAAGAAACCACTTTGGTAATGTACTCAGAAGTTAAATATTTTATATAGTACTATAGTAGCGTGATGTATTGTCTTCTTGACATACTTTGCTTTTTGTCCAAGGTCTGGGATTTGGGGCTGTTTGTGGGGCTGGATTCCTGTGTTCTTACCTCTCTGGGGCCTCACGTGCCTTTTTCACAAGGTGCTGAATTTCTTTCTGGCCCTACAAAAGGGCAAGAGCAACTTAATCACAGTTCTTGGAAAAAAGTGAATTCTGATTATACAATGGTTATTGTTTTAAGCTCTCAGGATCAATAGCGCTTTATTAAAGCAAGGTATTTGCTCCTTCTCGAGGTGCATTGTGAAAGGAGATTCATGATGATAAATGTACAGCAGCCCACGCGCTGGGTGCCAGGGACCTCAGCTGGGGAGCGGCGAGAAGGCACGGGCCAGTGAGTCCTCACATAAATGTGTATACCTGTATTTCTGATTTGCACTTACTGATACCCCAGCTGTAGTAACCGGGCGATGAGTGACTGCCTCAGCAACTTCATCATAAGCAGTTGCAAGACAAGCGCGAGCTCTGCAAGCTCGGGCTGTAAACCAAGGTGTCTGCAAGATATAGAATGTACCCGACAGCTTTCAGCAATCAGCAAAGCGTTTGCCTGTGACCAAACCCAAAGCACTTGTGCAGCACCAACATCACTGTCTCACCCGCACAGGACGCCGTCTGCGACACCTGGCACTGGGTTTTATCTCACCCCGTGTGCTTGCCTGGGGAAGCTGTGTGGGATACAGCAAGAGACCTCATCCCTGCCTTGCCTGTGCCACGAAGGCTGGTGATGGGATCTTAACCACCCCTTCCCCGCCCCGATTCAAAGGGCTGGCTATTGTGCACGGAGCAATGAGTGCTCGAAGAGCATTTTTGCAGAGGCCCATAAATGCTCTCATATTACCTGGTGGTTACGTTCCAATCAATATGGTTTTCACAGACCAGGATTAGTTATGTCACCTTTTGTACTCCAAGGTAACCCAAAGTACTTCATAAAGTAATGAGTTTAGCTATAGATAGCACAGGTTAATGGTGCAGCCGTTACATACACAGGGATAAAGCTTCCCTGCAGTCTCGGATATTATAAATCTGGTTTATTAAGAATGGAAATATCGACAGAGACCCAATTCTGCCTTATTCTTTCTGCAGCCTCCCAGGGATTTTTGACAATCCACTTCTGGCAGCTTCCAGCAGAGATAGAGAGAGACTTTAATCTCTCAGAGGAAAACTGCTATTTGGGGGTAAGCATTAACCCATTGATTTATATTTGCAAACATTTGCAAGTGTTCGGAGGCTAAAACGGAGCCAGGATAAGCATAAACCAGATGGGCTGTGCTAATTCTCCAAACCAAGGTAGGTTTGAACTCCTTTGAAATGATACTGGCTGGCCATGGCAGCCCCTGTCTCACCTCCCAGCCTGAGCATCACGCATGGCTGCTCAGCTCGGTTTAACAGCTGCCGAGCATTAAGTGATGATTCTTCCCTATTTTTATTACCAGATTAAAGGTAGAGTTTTAAAGGTGCAGATGACAAGCGAGCACACAGCACCAGGGAAGTCCAGGGCATCGGATGTTGCTCACCAAGGAAAACGTACCAGGAGCCTCCTACACAGAGCGATTTAATGACTAATAATCCCCCTAATGGCAGCTGCGACTTTAAATTAAATTCCCATAGGAGAGGCAGGATTGCTGGGTGACCAGGCCTTTCAGCAGGCAGCCACATCCCCGAGCGGGAGGAGAAGGGGCTGCGGGGAGCCAGGGGCTGCGGGAGCAGCTTGGGCAGCCCCCCCTTTCCCCCCACCCAGGCTGCTCTAGGGCTCTCCCAATGCTGACAGTTCCTGCTGTTATTTGATTTGAAGCCCTCAGCGAAAAATAGCTTTGGGGGTAAATGTGGCACCCTCTCCCCAGTGTCCATCGAGGACTTACTAATCCTTTTTCTGCCTTTCACACCATGAACTGTGTGTAGAAAGCTGCCCCCACCCCAGATTTACTCTTGGCTCCAGGGCAGGGGCAGTGTATGATCTGGGGTTCATGGTCCCACACCCAGCGAGTCCCCTGGCCCCGGGGTGTGGATCCGCAGTTAGCCGGGGAGGGAGAGGTTCCCTTTCACTGCAGGTGGAAGCGACACTTCCTAAAGCCGCTGGGTCACTAATTAAGGCAAAGCCACGGCGTTAGATGAATCAAGGCTTCCCCTTCCAACCCTGTCAACCACGCGCAGCTCAGCAAAGTCTTCAGGCATTTCAGAAAAGGTTTGGGGTCATTTGGGTTAGGCCAGCTTAAAAACTACCTTCCTGAGGAGGCAGATGAAAGGTGTCAACTGAGGCATCCCTCTTCCCACTCCTCTTATCTCCATCAAGAGGGGGCTGGATGGCAGGCAACAGCAGGGAGGGCAAACCATGGCCTTTCAGGAAAAAACTAAAACAAAACAGGAGTAGCCAGGAGGTTGCATTACACTTTTATTTTTCAGCCCTGGCCATCACACAAGGCCCTTGTCACTGGACTGGAGGTGTGCTAGATCACACCCTGATCCTGTGCCCATTGTGGGGAGATGCTGTCATTACTCACAGCCACCACCAACCCCCACCCCCTGCCACTGTCTCCCTGCTTGCAGAAAAGCATTGAAAGAAAAAAAAATTTTTTTTTCATTAAAAAAAAAAAGAAAGTGGGGAGGGGGAGGGCGAGGTGATGAGCAGGGGAGATGGATTGCACTGTGGCGCTGAGATGAGTGCGGAGAAGCTGTACATTAATCATTGCAAGTGGGGAGGGGGGGAAAATTCTACAGCTCTATCGGGAGGAAATGTTTGCTGTTGTGAAACGAAGCCTCTGAAAAGGTCCCGGTGTGCCTGTGGCTCGCTCTGGGCTTGCTCCCTGCTTGAGAGCTGGTCTGACTGCTGCTGGGTGGGCAACTCCCAGTGCCCAGGCCCCGGGGTTCCGTCTGGGAGCGCCTGACCCCCTCCCCTCAGCACCCAGTGCCTTCTCTGCTTTGCACCCACGTACAGATCTTTAATGTCTTGTTAGCTCTGTCCCCCCGCGCAGGTTCTACCCTGTGAGGGAAAGGAGGATGTCATGAATAATAACCCGAGCATCGCTGCCGCCGTCTGAGCAGAGGGAAGCGCCTGTGTGAGCACTGGTGAAGCCCGTCCCCTTTGGGTACCCTCTCCTGTCCCACACTTTACACCAGGACTAAGAGGGATGCTGCTGCGCTGGCTAATGCGTGCTTGTGGCATGCTGCTGCCATTGCTGTGGCTGGAAGGAGAAGCGTTGGGGTTATTTTCAAGGTAACTAGTCAAAGGAGCTATCCTTAGCTGGGCACGTGGTTCCCACGTGTGTCCCCTGTCTGCCCCACACACATCTTGGTCCTTTGCAGCACTTTTGACCCTACTTGGAAGAAGGAGAGGGATTGCTGTGCGATACAGCTGCTCGAGGGGTCTTCTTCTAAGCAGGTTTGCATGCTGCTGCTGCTACTAACTACAGCGAAAGCAGGGAAAGCTCTGTCTCAGGGCTCCTGTTCACACCAGTGCTGGGCAGGAGGGATGCGCCCCCTGAGGGGCTGTGATGGCAAAGGTGCTCTGCTGAAGCACGTTCCTGCTCCCATACAGGACCTCATGGTGCCATTAGGGACAGTTAAGCAAATTTTTCTATGTGGAAGAAATTTCTGAAAAAAAAAAAAAAAAAAAAAAAAGAAAAAAAAAGAAGGGGTCTTTTATGGTTTTTTAAATTTTTTTAAGACAAGGAGACAGCTTGGCCAGCGGTTAATAAAAGCATTGAATCTTCTCAGTGCTTCTTTCAATCCCACCTGGGGGCTGTTTAGACCATAGTGTAATATTGCATATAGAGTTTTGCTTGGTCTTTTTTTTGTTACCTAAAACTGTTTAATGTGTCTGTTAACTTAGGTTTTTGGTTAAAAAGCCTGCTCTCTATTTAAAAGGATGTGGAGGGCAAAAAAAGGCCTTGATAGTGCAAAGATTTTAGTCTGGAGAACAAAGTTCAGTTATTTTGCTTATTGAAAAAAAAATAATAATCCCTATGTGCTTCTGTCTGATCTGAACCAAACTCCATTGCAAATTCTGGCATCTGCCCTTGACTTGGGAGGAAAAACCCCAACCCAAGAGCCTAGAATAGTATCTGTAATAGTAATTGTTATTATTTTTAATTTTGGTACCAAAGTCCCCAGATTTAGGAGAGGGTGGCTGTTTCCATCAGCTTAGTAAAACTATTCACATGGTCAAAGTTAAGCACGCAGCTAAATCATTTGAGGAACAAGACTTTCTGCAGGCAGATAAGAGCCTAATAACATGATGATGAGAGCCCAGACTTCCACAGATAGCAGAAACTAATATTTGTGATGCAACAGTCTTGCATTATTCAGTAGTTAAAGATAATTCTAAGAAACAGAACAGCTTGAGAATTAGCAAAACTAGCAATAAAATATTCTTAGCTGACTCCGGGGGGAAGTAAATTGCCATGTACAGGATTTGCATTCATCTTAATGTTTATTAAAAATGAGACAGCGCTGCTTTCCACATGTTTGGGTGGAACAGCTCCACGGCTTGCTGGAACCCCGCGTCCTTCCCGGCCCTTGCTCAGCCCTGAGCACCAGTGGGACCTGCTGAGGCCTCTCTCTAACTGGTGACGTGTGGGTTGATGTTGGGGAGAGGGTGATGGAAACCCACCGATCTGCTCAGGCCCTGCACAAGTCCCCAGGACAATGGGAGTGTTCGCTGCCAGCGCTGCCGCCTGCCTGCCAGGGAATCGCGGCTCGGCCTCCCCGCAGGGTGTTCGTGCCCCCTCCCAGGGCTCTCGGTGAAACATCAGGGGAAGAACGCCTCAAAAAAGCAAGGAGCCGATGGTCCTAAAGGAGGGGCACACAGAGGAGCTGCTGTGCTCAGGAATGCCAACGCGAAGGAGTTTGCACGCTCCCTTTGCTACGTGCACAGCAGCGTCTCCAGTCATGGCTTTGGTCTTGCACGTGCGGAGAAGGTGGAGAAATACAACCCCGAGCAGAAAGCTCAGGCTTCCTCTGCTGGGCATCAGCTGGTCCAGAGGGTGCTCAGTCACTCCCTAGACTTTTCTGAACCGTTTCTGTTCCCTGGCAGGAAAAGGGCTGGCTGCAGCCTATGGGCACGAGCCACAGGGCAGTGGGCAGGAGAAGGGGCCGCCAGGGTTACTGGTGTGCTAGCAAGTAAAGACCCCTGAATGTGCTTGAATTGTGCTAAAGCACAAAGATCTTGTGTTGCAGGAGCAAAATCTCCACCCGACTGATGGGCACCAACAGTTTAGTGCAGCACAAAGGTGTTCGCATCGGGCTCTGGGAGGAACCTGCCCTGCTGCCTCCTCGCTGCTCAGAATCGCTACGTGGGCTGGGGGTGAGCCACGCTTCTTGACTTAATGAATGCAAAGGACAAGGGCAGAAGCACCCAGGATCTTCAAAAACCCCACTGATGTCTGTGTACGTGGACCCACAGCTGCAAGCGCGCCCACCGTTTACCAGCTCACTGCAAGGGTAAGTCTGTTGTTGGCAGCAAATGAGCTGGGGTGTGCATGTGGGGAAGGAAAATGAAATGCAAAAATAAAAATAATAATAAAAAAAAAATCAAGTGAGACTATTCAAAAGGGGGACTTTATTTTTATTACACTGGAGCCAGGCGTCAGTGCGCCAGTTCAGCTTTGATACACAATAAATCAGCAAAGCTGTCACTCAGTTTGGAAACCAAGATTGCAGTGGCACTAAAAACACATTGAAAACATTTACTTTCTTCCCTTTTTTTTTTTTTTTTTCCTCTTTTGTTTTTGGTACAAAAATGGTACAAACAACAATACAAAATATTTGTGCTGTTGACGGTTACAAAAAAAGGTTTTTGAACTGGGTTAACGGACGCAAACGGCTTTTGCGCTTCAGCGTGAATACAGCAGAACAGCAGAAGTCTTCCTTGAGAACAACCACAGTCATGCGGGCTGCTACACAGCTTCTCCACCGTAAAAGGAAACATGCAAAATTATAATTAAAATTAAAAAAAAAAAAAAAAAAAAAAAAGAATGTAATATG
>NW_020799125.1:2601740-2606472 GCF_003259725.1 Athene cunicularia
AAAAAAAAAAAAAAAAAAAGGAAAATAAAATAAAATGGAAAATGCAAAACCAGAAGAAAAACTATGACTAGCACATTGGACACCTAGAACAGACCTGCCTATTTATTGTCATTGATTACCTGCTGAATCTCCTCGTTGCCTTGCAAAGCATTTCCATGACTGATGCTTCTCCCTATGTACAGGCTACATAATAAATACACCAGTCGGGGGCTGCCCTGAGGCCGTGGGGCCAGCTCCGCCCGAGGCGGCTGCAGGTAGAGCAGGGAGTGATGTTGGACCTGCACAGCCCCTGGCTTGGGGATGTGCAATCTTCATGCCCAGGAGGTCACAGGAGGGGTCTGGTGTGCCCCGACACCCCGGGAGCTCACTGTCCCCATCCCTGAGACAGCACGGAGAGCTGCGGTGGTGCTGCTATGGGGCACCAGGGGAAGGGGGTGACACTGGTATTTTGGGGACATCTCCTCAACACCTGCATGAAAGCAGCTCTGTCCCCACTGCCTCGCGGCATGCAAAGAGTGGGGGGCTCAAGTGTGTGGGCACCACTTCTTTAATGCGTTTAATGCTTTAGTCTAGTCAGAGAAAAAGGATTCTGGGCCCAATGTGTTAACCACTTTTGTGGCCTGCAAGAAAAAAAAAAAATCAGCGACTGTACGTTCAGCTTTGGCCACCACCCAGCTCCACCATCACCTCCAACTGCGAATGGCACCGGCAGGTCACATCCACGAGGATCAGAGTGGGGGGACAGCAGCGGCACAGTCACCTTTTCAATGGGACCCCTTGGATTAACATAAGTTTTTAGTTGGGTTACAAACCATAAGTAATATTAACAAGCAAAAAGGTTTGCAGAAAGTCATCTATTTTCATTGCTCGCTGTGCTCCTCGCTTACCTTCTGCTGGTCCCACTGCGAGGAAAGGGGCCTGATGCTGCTGCTACCTGTGGGGCTGTAAATCTCAAGTGGTGGAGGATGCAGGGAGGAGGAGGAGGGGAAGGAGGAAAAGGAGGAAGAAGAGAAGGAGCAGGTCCTGCAGAGGGAGACTGAGCAGAACTGGGCCAAAAGACAAAAAACTAGTTGGTTTGATTTATAGGCTTGTGGGGTTGGAATGGCTGGATTGCAAATGCTGCAGAAAAAATATCTGCTGATTTAAAAAAAAAAAAAAAAGTTGCCAGTGGAAACGGGTTGATTTATTTTTAATCACTCAGTTTTGTTTGACTTAGGTTGCATAAATGTTCTTAAAAACCTAAAATGTTCAGACAAGCTGCAGTCTGACAGCATCTCCTTCGTGGCCAAGCAGCTCCTCTCACCTCACGTCCTGTCCCCCTGGGTGATGCAGCAACTGTCCCACACCGCTGCCAGCCCCTGCCCTACCTGAAATCCATCCCCCAGCCAAAGCTGCAGCAGACATCAAGCGCTTTGGAGCAGGGATTTAGCTACTGCTCCGGGGAAGCGGTGCCGGGAAGATCTCACGGCACGGCTTACAGTGGAGAGCCAGCATTGTGGGATCCGCACGGGCATCCCAGGAGCTGCGCAGGGCTGGCAGGCAGCAGCAGCAACCCAAGGGATGGGGAACCATCGGCCTGGCCCCGGCCCTTGAGCCACGTCCTTCTCCTGAGTCGGTGATGAGGTTATGGTGACGGACAAAACACTGACCGGCAGTCATCAGTGAGAAACACTACGTGCGTTTTTATTATTCACTACGGCTGTGACCAGGCAGCTTCTGCAGAGGTGCAAAGCGCAGATGGTGAAAGACTCCAGCCCGTGGCTTTTCCGAAAGAAAAGGGGCAGAACCGAGACTGCCCGTGGGTGAAGAGCAGAGGCAGCAGGGCAACGCAGCCCAGCCGTGCCAGGCGGCTGGAGGCCAGGGGCTGCGAGGTTTGCCGCGGGCGGCCAGGGGGAGGTGGACGGTACGTGGCAGAAGCAAACTTCAGACTTTCATAGCATTCACACGAGACGACTGAGTTCCCAACTACGGAACAGGAATTTGGAAAGGCGTCAGGTGCTGGCAGTTGGCCAGGCACTGCGCTTCACCCCGGCCGAGGCACGTGCTGCCGGCCCGCGCCCGTGGCACAACGTCCTCGCCTTGCTGCTGCCACCGGAGCCGTCCCTCTCCCGAGGGCCAAGTCATCGCCTCCTGGTTTCCTCAAGAACCTTGGGTGAGCGTGTGTTCACTCTCCGAGCCGTGAAAGGACAAACTGACCCATCCACTGACCGACCAGGACAAAAAAAGAAAGATTGCATCCTTGGTAGTTAATATACCGGCAATGTTGGAGTCCCCTCGGGCAGACCTTTACCGCATTCCACTCCATACAAGACACATTTCAAATGCTCATTAATTTACAGAAATTGCATTTTATAGAAAATATGATACAATGAAATATAAAATGCACTGGGAGCATTTCAAAAATCTATAGAGACGATCTTGCAGCCTAGTTTACCCTCTGAAACGATGCCCACTCATCACCGCACGCTCTCGCCCTCTCATTCTCCCGCTCTCGCGTGCACGCGCTCGCTCCCCCCGCCCCCCCCCCTTAACTCGTAGCATTCAACTTGAGAATTAACAGAGATATCAAAAAAAAGCGCGATTATCCCCTGGATAATCACCTTCCAATACTGTGCACGTTCTTGGATTTAAATGAAAATATATCTAAGCACTTTTACAAGTTTTAGCGAACCCACTGCAAAATCGTCTGCAGAATATAAAACACAGGTAATCCAAGATTTCATAGCACATTAATTAAGTGGCTCATAATCCATTAAATGTGGTTTGTATTACACATCCATGCAGTCTAAATCATTTTACAAACATTAGACATAAACCCACTAGTCCAAATCAGTAAAGGAAAAATGTAATAAAAAAAGCTAATAACTATTTGTTATTAGTTAAACTGACCCTACATATAAACTAGGTAGTATGCTACCATTTATAATACTGATGTTGAATTACGCCTGGATGCTGCAAAACCTCTTGCTTACTTGGCAATGCTTGAGCATATTAACCACAAAATATTTAGTAGGCCCTCGTTGCACTTCTTCTCCAAAAAAAAAAAAATAAAAATTTACTACAGATAGCAGCGCCTACCCATCAAATAGAAAGGACACACATTAGCTGAGTTACACGATGTTGTTGAGCTTTGGCTACTAATGCTCCAAGGCATTAATGTACTAGACTAACTTCATACTTACAGATGGCAAAAGTGCTGATAAACTCTTCCTGCCCTTAGCACTGCCTCGGGCCTCGAGCGGAGCCGCTACCCAAACCCCGTGCCTGCAGGCTTGCTCGGAGATGCGGGACACCACCACCCAACCCAGCTGGTATTTACATCACTCAAGAGGTCTTGGGAGCCAAAACACGCCGATAGCATAAAAACAAACAAATGGGCCTTTGGTCATTTCACGATTTACTTTGTAGGGTTTAGGCAAGGGCTGTCGGAGATTTCTGTTGCAATAACCAAAGGCTTTGTCAATGCTATAGTTCTATGCAGCTACATTGAGTGTGACCAGGTGACCGCAGAGCCCCCAGTCGATATTTTGCATCTGATAACACTGAATTATATACAACATGATGACTAGTTCACCACCTGCTGAGGCTTAAAGATGGCTGTTAAGATTTTGACTCAAAACACCTTCTCCCCCCTCCCAACCCTCCCAATCCTCTTCCACCCCAGAATGAGTCACCCCCTTAAAAAAAAAAAAAAAAAAAAAAAAAAAAAGAAAGAAAAAGATAAACCCTGATAGCCATTATAATATTGTCTTTGTGGACTAGGCAGGTATCTTGTTGTGAGAGACTTGAAAAGGAACAACGAGAAAGGACTTCAATAGTCTGCTAAATAGCTGAGGTTTTATATTGCAGATAAGAGTTACATTTTCTTTCCTTTTCTTTTTTCTCTCTTGAATAGATCTAGGATAAGCGTTAAAGAAATGCTGAACTATCTGAAAACAATTCTGTTAGCTGGCAGGCAGGGATGGCAGCCAATTGGCACACAATGGCAGTAATTAGCTGTCCGGTCCTCTTCTGCTCACTTCACTGAATTCCTGTTGGGTATAAATAAACACTCGGCTGCTGGAAGGAAAAACTCAGATCCTCCTAACCATATCCCCACGCAGTGGGGCTGCGGGCTGCTCACCCATGTCCCCAGGGTCTGGTCTCTCCTCCATCCTTGCTATGGCTCCATGAAGAGGCAGAGGGAAAGAAAAACCCTGCAAAGTATGAGACGGTGGGAACCAGGAGTTGTTCCTTCTCCTTATGCAGGTAAAAAACACGAAGAGAGTTTGGGAACTGTTGACTGACTTGTTTTGGCACAGTCAAGGGATGACCTAAGGGAAAGGAACACGTTCCCACAGCCACACTTTCCCACCTCCCCTGCCCGTCCATCTCTCCCTTCTTCTGCAGATTGCCACCGTCACAGCTTCGTGTGTGGCTTGTGTGGAGAACAGAGGGAAAGCAGAAAAGCAAACACTGGGAGATGTAACTGCATCAGCTGCCCAGGCTTAATTTAATTTTTGACGGCATTATTTGCAGCTACTGTGTATGATAATGAAAAATAACGTATTCGCAGGTTCTTGAAGAAGACAAGGTCTGGTTGCCTTATGTTATGGAGACTTAAGTTCCCAGAGTGACTTCAGGGAGCAGAGTCCCTGGGACACAGGTGCCCCTTTGAAGGATGAGATTGTGGAACGGGGAGCCAGCGTTCCCTTTGGGTAATGTTGTTTAAGTGGGGAAAAATCTCTGAAGA